>NC_081533.1:7431864-7554364 GCF_030273125.1 Centropristis striata | reverse complement strand
AAGATGTACAGGCTGTCTGAGGTCCTGATGTCGGTGGGGAGCTCGTTCCACCATTTGGGAGCCAAGACAGAGAAAAGTCTGGAAGTGGTTTTGAGGCGAGTTGACCCACGCAAGGTGGGAGTCGCCAGCTGTTTGGCTGATGCAGAGCAGAGAGGACGGGCAGGAGTGTAGAGTTTGACAAGGTCCTGGATGTAAGTAGGACCTGAGCCGTTAGCAGCAGAGAACGCCAGAGCTAGAGTCTTGAAGCGTATCCGCGCAGCCACCGGTAGCCAGTGGAGGGAGCGGAGGAGGGGTGTTGTGTGTGAAAATTTGGGAAGATTGAAGACCAATCGAGCAGCTGCATTCTGGATGAGTTGTAGAGGTCGGATGGCTTTGGCAGGCAGACCTGCCATGAGGGAGTTGCAGTAGTCCAGGCGTGAGATGACCAGTGCCTGGACCAGGACCTGAGCTGCCTTCTGGGTGAGAAACGGGCGGATTCTCCTGATGTTATGCAGCAAGAATCTGCAAGATCTGGTAGTGGCGGTGATGTTTGTTGAGAGGGACAGTTGGTTGTCAAGAGTTGAAATGAGAAGATTAGCTGGGTGTCGTCGGCATAGCTATGATAGGAGAAGCCATGCGAGTGGATGAGGGAGCCAAGGGAGTTGGTGTAAATCGAGAAGAGGAGCGGACCAAGGACCGAGCCTTGAGGGACCCCGGTGGTGAGTAGACAGGGTTCTGAAACAGAACCCCTCCAAGTTACACAGAAGGTGCGGTCCTTGAGATAGGATTTGAGCAGAGAGAGGGCAGAGCCAGATACTCCAAGGTGGTGAAGGGTGGAGATGAGGATCTGGTGATCCACAGTGTCAAAAGCTGCAGAAAGGTCCAGTAGAACCACAACAGATGAGAGAGAGGCCGCCTTCGCCTTGTGAAGCTGTTCAGTCACAGCGCGAAGGGCAGTCTCTGTTGAGTGGCCCTTCTTGAAACGAGACTGGTGAGGGTCAAGGAGGTTGTTCCCATGCAGATAGGAGGACAGCTGATTGAAGATAGCCCATTCCAGAGTTTTGGAGAGGAACGGCAGGAGAGAGACGGGTCTGTAATTGTCCACTAAGGATGGGTCGAGGGTGGATCTCTTTAGGAGAGGATTCACCCTTGCTTCCTTCAGAGAATTAGGAAAACAGCCAGTAGTCAAGGAAGTGTTGATAAGATGGGAGAGGAATGGGAGGAGATCCGTAACAATAGACTGAAACAGGTGGGAAGGAATAGGATCCAGCTGACACGTGGTAGGACGGGCAGAGGTTACAAGGCTGAGCACTTGAGGAGGAGACAGGGTGAGAGGGTGGGAGATGATGACGAGGAAGGAGGAGAGGCAGGTTGTAAGACTGGATGGGTAAATGAGGAGCGTATGTCCTCAATCTTTTTCAGGTAGTGGTTGACAAAGTGGGTCGGTAGGAAGGAGGAGGTAGGAGGGGGGTTGGAGGAACCAGGAGGTTTGTAAAGATGGAGTAGAGCTTCTTCGGGTTGGAGAATGAGGATTGGATCTTGGTCTGATAGAAAGAGCTTTTTTCAGCTGAGACAGAAAATGAAATCAGGAATGCTGTTTCAGGAATGAAATCAGGAAAGTCACCGGGCCTCTTTTAAGGTAGGATCCCTCCCTTCGACATTCAATGAGGCCCTAATATCAGTGATACCTAAAAAAGATTGAGACACAACAAATACTGCTAACTTCCATCCTCTATGTCTTATTAATTTGGATTGCAAGATTTTAACTAAGATCCTGGCAATGTTTCTGGAGAAGGCTTTGCCAAGTGTTATACATCCAGACCAAGTTGGATTCATGAGAAATAGGTCATCCACAGACAACATGAGGAGATTACTACATTTGATCTGGCTGAATCGGACAGAAAAACACCCAGTCGTTGCCCTCTCGCTCGATGCCAAGAAGGCATTCGACCGAGTTCACTGGGAGTTTTTATTTGCAGCTCTGTCACATTTTGGATTTGGAACAACCTTTATCAAGTGGATTAAAACCATATACAAAAAATCCCAAACCAGCAGTTATAACCAATGGTGTAATCTCACCTCCTTTTAACCTCACTAGGGCTACTCGACAGGGCTGCGCTCTATCACCATTGTTATTTAATATTGTATTGGAGCCGCTGGCCATTGCTATCAGATCCAATGCAGCTATCAAGGGGGTGGAAGGAGGTGGGAAGGAGCACAAATTGTTGCTATACGCGGATGACATCTTGTTGCTGATGAAAGACCCATTGAATTCGATACCAAATCTGATGAACACAATTCAATCGTACTCCAAATTATCAGGGTACAAAATAAACTGGACAAAGTCAGAAGCTATGCCTTTATCTGGACTGTGCAATTCAAATTTACTGACAAATTTTGGCTTTAAATGGATATCAAAAGGGATGACATACTTGGGAATCAAACTAAGCAGAGAGGTGGAAGAAATGCCTGCACTAAACCTGGAGCCAGTGCTACAAAAAATTTAAACTAATTTGGATAAATGGGGGAAACTTAGGCTTACATTATGGGGAATGGTCAATATCAAAAAAATGGTGATTGCACCGCACTTTAATTATGTGCTTATGATGTTGCCAGTAACCATATCTCCTCAGATTTTTAAACAGTATGATACATAATTAAAGAATTTTTATGGGAAAAGAAAAGACCCAGGATTAAACTCAGTAAAATGTGCTCTCCCAGAGACAAAGAAGGCCTGGCATTGCCACACCCAAGATTATGTTATATCTCCTTTGAAATGGCCAAATTAGCCAAACATTACAACAAAGACGACCAACTAGAGTGGATTACTATTGAAAATAAACTGTCATCTCCATTCACCCCTATTGATAGGTTATCCCAGTGCTCGCATAATGTGTTGAATCCCATTTTGTCTCATTCCAAAGAGATGTGGACCAAAATACACAAAATGCATAAATTATCACATTATAAACAGGTATATTCTTCCCTGTGGAATAACTCTGTGATCAGCATTGGTAAGACTTCAGTTTACTGGAAGGATTGGCATCTTAATGGGCTGTGTCATGTTGCTGATTTGTATGAAGATAAGGTGTTTCTGTCGTTTTCTGATTTAAAAAGAAAGTACAACCTGAAGGGAAAGGAACAATTTTGGATATATTTGCAGATCAGGGACTGTGTTACCACCAGGATTCAATATCAGGGTGGAAACCCCATCACGACTACCTCACATTACCCGCAGAGTGCCACCGAGCTTCTATATTTTATAGAACAACCAACCAACGACTCAGTGATGACTGCCAGAGCCTGAAAACAATATGGGAGAGAGACCTGGGATTTGTGATGGAGGAAGAGGAATGGCTGAAAGTCATATCGGACAAGGGGAAATACATTAGGGAAGCGAGAGGGAAGTTTACACAATACAAACTAATCCACAGGTATTATTGGACACCACAAAGACTCAACAGAGCAGGTATAATGGATAATAATTTGTGTTGGAAATGTCAGAAAGACATTGGTACTCTGTTACACTGCATCTGGGAATGTCCAGTCATTCAAGCTTTCTGGAAAACAATTGTGGACAATTTGAGCAAGTGGCTGGGAAGGGACATACCATTATGTCCCAGACTATGCCTGTTAGGGGACAGAACTCAGGCTCTCAACATAACAAATGGAGAATTTGCTGTAATCATGACGGGCATCACAACAGCTGCAAGGACAATATTTAAACCCTGGAAAACACCTAAACGCCCAGAGCTGAAATAGTGGGCAAACGCCATGATTAAAACTGCCTCATATGAACTCATGCTGAAAAGGATGAACGACAGAAACAGAAATAAGGCACCAATCTGGGTCCTTCTCTGGACTCATATTACACTGCCTGAGGAGCCTGTGGCATGAACACTGAACACCCTCCTTCGAATGTTTCCAATAATATAATATCTGTTGTATGGGCATTCTTCCTAGCTATGTCGTTATTGATACGTCCCTTCATACTAATGTTTCTGTTTACACTTGTATTACTATGCTACTGATGTTACAGGTAATGTGTACAAAAATGTCTCACAATGTCAAATGTTGTACTGTCATAGACCAAGGATAAAAGAAATAAAGACTTGAATTACAAAAATAAATAAATAATAATAATAATAATAATAATAATAATAATAATGTTTTGCAGGTGAGCCAGGGTTCCTGCGGGGGGCGGAGCTTCAGAGGGAGTTGGCGAGGCTCTGTTACCGGGAGCGACGCACCTTCTGTATCCAGGCAGCTGTTGCCATGGTGACGTACAGCCGCAGAGGAGAGGTTCGTTTGCTCATTTACTCACTTCCTGTTCCTGTCACATGTTGCTCTCTGTGGCCTTCACTGTTAAAAAAAAAATATATATATATATATATAAATCTATATAATCTAGAAGTCCTGCAGCTCTGTGGAATCAGCACAATCAGAACAACTCCAACATGTCTTAGTGCAGAATAACACAGTTAGAATGACAGAAACCAGAAAAAAGAAAAAGCACAAGTTCACAAATATGAATAAAACAGAATTTATATATAAACAAATTTTGAAGTGTCCTGAATGTTGTAAAAAAAACCCTCTAAATTACCCCCCAAAAAAGGAAAAATCTCCAAAAAAAAGACAAAATTACTGTACTGACTAAATCCTAAAAGAAGTCTAGTACTGGTTGCTAATACGGATTATTTGGTTAAGACGTGCGCCCATGC
Source organism: Centropristis striata (assembly GCF_030273125.1). Lineage (NCBI taxonomy): Eukaryota > Metazoa > Chordata > Actinopteri > Perciformes > Serranidae > Centropristis > Centropristis striata. The sequence goes on along the minus strand of NC_081533.1, from coordinate 7,549,664 downwards.
TCTTTATCACTCATGAATTTGGCAATATACCCCTTTACTTGAGAAAGTTTACCAAATTCAGACTTTCTTTCCTTTCCCAAAATGCTTATTTTTTCCAACCAAGCTTTGGATGTTAATTTAACCACACGTTTTTCAGTTACAGATTTTTCCCCAGCACCCACACCAAGCTCAGTCTCTTTTTCCTCTTCGGCCATAATAGCCACGTAACGTGAATTGGCTTATTAATCAAGAAGCCCGCATATGCGTTTTTGTTGTGCAACAACTCGTCTAGAAGCGCAAAGTTATTTTTAGACGGTTGCGAGTCTTATACCAATGCATTGGGTTTACGTGAATGTGTGCACACAAATTACCATGGCCATTCATATTATCAGCGCTGATCAGCAAATACCCCAATCGAGCATTGGCCGGCTTTGATGAATGGTGTCCCGATGTGATGATGCTTGAATTCGGCTGGCCCTGTAGCTCGCTCCGGTACCTCCAATTAGCTTTCGGCAACTCCAAACATTTGCCCACCTCACCTCCGTGGTTTTTAAACGAACACGTAAATCCACAATGTAACAGGTCCGTGTCCTCTTGATGGACGGCAATCCAAATCGAAGCAGTTTTTGACCTAATTGTACTGACTAAGTCCTAAAAGAAGTCTAGTATTGGTTGCTAATACGGATTATTTGGTTTAGACGTGCGCCCAGTGCGCTCCGAAACATATGAAAACGGAAAGTGCAATAATGTTTACAAAATATCTCGCTGATTTATTTTCCCATTATACAGCGGCAATGACTTTAACTCATAATATATACATGTAACAAAAACAACAAACCGAATTGTTCCTTATATCAAAAACCAAAATACTAAGCACATACTAGGCATAAATGGATGGTAAATGGTAATGGTAAATGGACCTGCACTTATATAGCGCTTTTCTAGTCGCTTTGCGACCACTCAAAGCGCTTTACACTACAGACTGCGCTCATTCACCCTTTCACACACACATTCATACTGGTGGCAGAGGCTACCCTAAACGGTCCCACCTGCCACCATTGGGAATTCATTCACACACCGATGAACACAGCACATCGGGAGCAATTTGGGGTTCAGTATCTTGCTCAAGGATACTTCGACATGTAGGCTGCGATGGTCAGGGATCGAACCACCAACCCTTCGGTTGGGGGCCAACCAACTCTCCCAACAGTTGACAGTTTGTGCCAACAGTAAACAGTCTCTCCTGTCCTCTCCTCTCTGCTCTGTGTAAACAGCCTCTCCTTGTGGCGTCTGTGGCTCAGTTGGTAGAATTGGTTGGCCCCTAACCGATCGGTTAGGGGTTCAATCCCTGATCGTACTGAACCCCAAATTGCTCCCGATGTTTTCATCGGTGTGTGAATGAATTCCCAATGGTGGCAGGTGGCACTGTTTAGGGTAGCCTCTGCCACCAGTATGAATGTGTGTGTGAAAGGGTGAATGAGCGCAGTCTGTAGTGTAAAGCGCTTTGAGTGGTCGCAAAGCGACTAGAAAAGCGATATATAAGTGCAGGTCCATTTACCATTTACCATCCTGTCCTCTCTTCTTAGCTCTGTGTAAACAGATTTTCAGTGAATATTTGAATGATGATCCCTTCAAGGACCGTAAACTCGTCTGTTTCTACAGTTGTGGTGATGAACGGAGGATTCATGTGGACTCTGACCTGTAACTGTGTGTCTGTGTAACTGTTTGTCCTACAGGAGGATCAGAGTTTGTTCTGGACGCTGCAGGCTCCCTCCCTCTCCTCCTCCTCCTCCTTGTCCTCTCTCCTCCCTCTCTCCTCCACCCCTCGCTCCTTCAGGCCTCCTCTCTCCTCCTCGTCCTCGTCCTCTCTGCCGTCTCCGTCTCTGACTCCGAGTCCTCTGGACAGATCAGGGTGAGACATTGAAATGATAAGCTGTGGTTGTAGTTTGATGTGAGACGTGTGGAGTGACTGTGTGTGTTTCAGCAGGAAGCTGAAGAGGAAGCAGCTGCTGCAGGCCGATACTCCCAACAAGAGGCCAGTATTCACCTTCACTCTTTATTCATAGCTCTACTGCAGTAAAGTAACCACATGTCGGCTGTTTCTGTCTGCAGACGTCCGTGGGTCACCCTACAGCCGGAGCAGGACAACAACAACACAGGTAGAAAGTCAGATTCTCTGTTCATAAAGTAAAACATCATTAATTACTTCAAATATTAATATTAGCGTTCAAAACTGCAATGAATCTGTTCATAAAGGATCCTGCAGAGAGAGGGGAAAAATCCATTTGCTATGTGAACCAGACTCCATTGACAAAAACAGCAATTTAACCGAGTCATACAACACTAGACAGACTATACAAGTCGACAGAGACATGATAAAACTGACAAGGAGGTGAATTAAAGGTTTATCTTGACCAAACCAGAGTTTTTTGTTGTTGGAGCAGGAGAACATTTAAACCAAGACAGTTTCCTGAATTGAATTTTGTTTCTGTCGACTTTGTCAATGTAGTGAGTAAAATTACTGTTTTTGTCTGGTGAATTTGGTGGGATTGATAAGAAAAATGTGATGATGATAATAATAATGATGATAATAAAAAAAAATAATAATAATAATAACAATAATGATGATGATGATAATAATGATGATAATAGTAATAATAATGATAATGATAATAATAATTATAATAATCATAATAATAACGAAAATAACGATGATAATAATAATAATGACAATAATAATATTGCTAATAATAATAATGATAATAACAATAATGATAATAATAATAATGATGATAATATAATAATGCTAATTATAATAATAACAATAATTATAAAAATGATGATGATGATAATGATAATGATAATAATAATAATAACTGGTGTCCGTCTGGTCAGTGATTCTGTTTGAAGCCTCCATGGAGTTTCTAGAAAACATAAACGCTGAAGAAGAAGATGAAGAAGACGATGAAGAAGAAGAAATAGAAACGTCGTCTTTCGTCACTGCCCCCCTCCATCCCGCCTTCCCAGCGGTCGCCACGGAGACGCTGCCGATGCGTTACGACCACGCCCGCAGGGAGGAGCAGGCAGGCGCTGTGGCGTTGGGGGGGAGTCGGTCCTCCGCCGGGACGTTTGAGTCGCCCATCGAGGGTTACTACACCCTGAGACTGACAGGTCTGGACTTTAACATGTCACTATTTAATAATAATAATAATGAGCCGTCATTCTTTATTTGGTTTATCTATTGATTCTCTCCGTGCAGCGCTGTCAGATGGCGTCACTGTCCACGCCATCTTCCTCCCTCACACCTCCCACTCCCCCCCCCTCCTCCCTCACTCAAACACCTGGACCTCCATCCTGTCACATGGAGCCTTCTCGCCACACACACCACCCCCGTCACCAGGTCAGTCCCCACACACACACACACACACACACACACAGAAAAACAGACACACAGATACACACACACACACATGCGTACACACACACCTGCACACAGAGCAGAACCTACCCACGCACACATAGACAAAGACACGCAGATACAGACACACACAGATACACACACACGCAAACACGCGTAAACACACACCTGCACACAGACACAGACACAGAGTAGAACACACGCACACATAGACATAGACACACACACAGACACACACACAAACACACACACGTAGACACACAAACAGCAGGTACCGCTAGCGGTGGTGCTGGTGGGGTTGTTGGTGGTGGTGTCGCCGCTAGCGCCGGTGCTAGCGTTGCCGATGGTGCTGGCGTTGCCGATGGCTCTAGCGTTGGTGCTCGTGATAGCGTTGCTGCTCGTGATAGCGTTGCTGCTGGTGCTAGCGTAGCCGCTGGTGCTGGCGTTACCGCTGGTGCTAGCGTTGTCGCTGGTGCTAGCATAGCCACTGGTGCTGGCGTTGCCAATGGCTCTGGCGTTGGTGCTCGTGATAACGTTGCTGCTGGTGCTAGCGTAGCCGCTGGTGCTGGCGTTACCACTGGTGCTAGCGTTGTCACTGGTTCTAGCGTTGCCACTGGTGCTAGCGTTGCTGATGGTTCTAGCGTTGCCGCTGGTGCTAGCGTTGCCGATGGTTCTAGCGTTGCCGCTGGTACTAGGGTTGACGCTGGTGCTGGTGTTGCCACTGGTTCTAGCGTTGCCGCTGGTGCTAGCATTGCCAATGGTTCTAGCGTTGCCGCTGGTGCTAGCGTTGCTGATGGTTCTAGCGTTACCGCTGGTGCTAGCGTTGTCGATGGTTGCGGCTGGTGCTATCTTTGCCGATGGTTCTATCGTTGCCGCTGGTGCTAGCGTTGCAGATGGTTCTAGCGTTTTACCTCATTTTACCTAACCTGATTGACCTCCGCAGCTGAATAAGAGCCTTTCGTCTCCAAACTGCACAGCGCCTGCTCTACCATAAACAACAGCTATGGAATCAATCAGCATCTGTCCTACTTCATAGAGTGACAATACCTGGACGGTATAGAAATATCAGAAACATCACGATTCTACCAGTCGGTTCTGCGTGCCTGGAGGACTGTCTTCATTATTAAAAGGGACTATTCTCAGTTCTGTGGCGAGGTTAGGAAGGAACCTCTGTTTCATCCTACAGATAGTCCTAACAACAGCTGGACTGACAACGCCGTCAGGACTGGGGACGGCAGGGCAGTGGAAGACTGCTGCCAGGCTCAGCCAGGAGACTGGCATCAAATCACTGCGCCTGCTGGAGAGACTGTTGGAGGAGATAAAGAGTGGACTCCCCAGTCTCCTTAGGGTGGCGCTGGGAATGGAGACTGGTAAGAGTCCATCAGCAAATCAAGCTGGGTTCCCGTCTCTGTCCGTCATGGCTGCAGTGGAGGAGCAGGAGGAAGGAGATGGAGCTCTGCTGACGTTCAGAACACCACAGCTACCTGTGTTCTCAGACGTCTCCAAGAAGAGCATGTATGGTGTTATTGTGAGGGTGGTGAACAGAGCAGCGCTGGTCTGTGTCCATGAGTTGAGGTGGGCTGGTGTGTTGGCAGCAGGGTCTTCTCCCAGAGGCAGCTGGAGGTCCCTGTACAAGCCTCCCATAGAGAAGCGTACTGCTGATCTAAAGTGGAGGGTGGTGCATGGGGCCGTGGCTACAATTAGATGCTCCTCTATGTCTTTTGCCATGTTATAAATGTGCCTCGCGATAGTATTGTCTGACAGCGGAAAAGCCTTTAGTTTCCTTGCTGTTGCTTCATCAGTCATAGTTGAAACCATATTAATGGCGGAAGGTAGTATTAATTCCTATGCTAGTGTGTGTGGCTTTTTACACTGAGCAACTCTGTACGCTACTTTGTAGGAGGCGAGTTGAGCATTTGCAGGCACAGAAGTTGCTTTAGTAAAGCAACTCTGTTGTGCATGACAGTTGACTAGTTTTTTTCTGAAGAAATCAATGTGCTTGTCTTTGTGTTCAGGATGTCAACTCTTAACTTGTTTGGCTTCATACTGTCAGAAGCTAATATTTTGAGACACAGAACACACTGTGGTCTCTCTTCATTACCCATCGTTGTTCTGGTGAAGCTGAGGGCCAGATTTGCCTCATCATATTTTCTTGTCTTTGTTTTAATAGTTGTGACATTTGGTGTGGATTCATCTTGTTTTTCGTTTACCTGGCAGTACTTACACAAACTTTTCCATGATGTGCTAGCTAGCAGTGAAGAAGAAAAATGCATCGTTTATATTTAGTCTCACCAAGCCATCTTTGGTTAAGATGTCCCAGCTTGGTTTCTGTTTCCACCTTGTTGCAGCAGTGGATCTCTGGTTTGGGACAGACTCTGGATGACCAGTTGTTTGTGTTTGGGCCCAAATATTCTGCTGCACAGTGCAGAAACGTCACAAGGAAGGAAACAAAAGAAGGGAACAGGATCTGAGCTACCAACACTGAGCTGATGCTGAAGGGTCTAGTGGCTGCACGTGTTAAAATAGAGTTTGCATATTATAAAATAGTGTCGGAAGCGGAAGAGTTCATTTCTGTTTGGGGAGGTGTTTTGTGCAATGTTTCACAGGAATCAAAAAAAGAGAAAAAAAAGTGTATGGGTATGTATGTGTGTATGTATGTATATGTATGTGTGTATATGTATGTTTATATATATATGTAAAACTGAACCAAGAAAGGGCTTGTTAAAGGTAAAAAAAAAAAAAGGTCTCTCTCTCTCTCTATTCCAGCTGACCTCATCAGCATGGCAGCGCAGCTGTCCAATCAGAGGCTGGTGTGTGTGCTGGAGGCGTGTCACCTGGGCGGAGCCTCCTGCGAGCTCGTCCTGAGCCGAGCATTCCACCTGACCGACTGACAAACACCTTATTCTAAACTTTTTATTCTTGATAATTTATATTATTTATTAAAGTGTTGCTGTGTGTTTGAAGTCACCAGGATACACATTGATGCACTTTATCAATGTTGGGAGTTATTGTTCCTTTACTCTAAGATTGAACTACATTTAAACAGCACCAGTGACACATTTAAACTCCTAAAACAGTTTATTTATAAGAAGTTTGTGCCAAATGTGAGCGGAATGCTGGGATTTGTAGTTTTTGTAACATTTCAGATTGAAACCCTGAATATTAAGTCAGGCGTGACAGCTGAGAGACTGGGGTTAGTTCCATGTATGTTTAAAAACAAAATCTGAAGTTTTTTCGTGATATTTCAAGACTTTTTCCAAACCACAGGGTTTTTTTCACTTTTATGTGCAAATGTGAAAATGTGCTGAAAAACGTGTATGGAAGCATGTAGTTTTAGGAGGTGTGTTTTCATCTCTGTCTTTGTTTTTAAATATGTTTGTGTATCTGTGGACCTTTAACAGTATGTTCAGGAAGTATAACAACAAAGAAGAAAAATGTGTAAAATGTTGCTGATATTTGATCCTGAACAAAACATAAAAAGATTATTTTCAACCACAGAAATGTAATGAAGTATTTAACATGTTTTCCTGTTTCTTCTACATTAAGTGAAAATGCCATAAGAAATGATAACATTATGCAAAACAGCTACAAATAGACTGAAAACAACTACAAAGAGAGTGAAACAACTGCCAAGAGACTGAAAACAACTACAAAGAGAGTGAAAACGACTGCAAAGAGACTGAGAACTACTACAGAGAGGCTGAAAACAACTACAGAGAGACTGAAAACAACTACAGAGACTGAAAACAACTACAAAGAAACTGAAAACAATTACAAGAGATTGAAAACAACTACAAAGAGACTGAAAACAACTACAGAGACTGAAAACAACTACAAAGAGACTGAAAACACTACAGAGAGACTGAAAACTACTACAGAGAGACTGAAAACACTACAGAGACTGAAAACTACTACAGAGAGGCTGAAAACAACTACAAAGAGACTGAAAACAATTGCAAAGAGACTGAAAACAACTACAAAGAGACTGAAAACAATTGCAAAGAGACTGAAAACAATTGCAAAGAGACTGAAAACAACTTCAAAGAGACTGAAAAAACTACAGAGAGACGGAAAACAACTACAGAGAGACTAAAAACACATACACAGAGACAAACACACACAGATATAGACACAGACAAAGACACACACAGACACACGTACACAAAGACACACACAGGCACACATACACAGAGACACACACATACACAAAGACACACATACCTGTACATAGATACAGACATACAACGGAACAATGACAGCAGCCAGAGGTCGACAGACTGGAATTTCTGGATCTTCTGAACAGAAAGCATTTTGGCAAAACCATAATACCTATCATTGATCCGACTTCACTTTGAGCATCGTGAGTTCTTCCTGAACAGCCACATGGTTTTTTTTTTTTAAGAAAAATGAAAAAATAGCTTTGTTAGAGCGATCTAAAAAAATGTTACATCTCCCTTTTTCAGAAATCTTCCTGCGTTTTTAATATGGGACCCAATGAGGCTGTTGGTGCGTGTTGGTGGCGCATCTGTGTGTCCTACGCCCAAACTATAACTCTGACAGCTTTACCAGAGGATTGTGAGTGAGAAGACAAATTCTCCTACATTTCTATGTATAAATGATTTCTGTAGAGTGGAATTTGTGGCCTGGAGCACAGTTTTCAAATACATTTTTTACATTTTTTTCTCTCCCTCTACACTCTGGCGACAATGTCACACACTGTGACACGAACATTCCATGCAATACACACCCATTATAATCTCAGAATTTCTCCAAAAATGATCATGGTCATTGAACAGGGATTGATAAAAAACTATATGACCTATCGAAACGTGGATTAATACACCGATACACAAGACTTGTGTCTACTGTTTAAAGTTTAAATGGAGTCTGTAGGTGAAATTATACCGGAGAAGTAGACATTTAAAAATCTCCAATTATTTTTATTTTTCGCTAATTTTTTTTCCGCCGTCCCATTCATTTCAATGCAAAATTTTGGGCAGTTTTTCGCGAAAAATCCATATTCCGTAGAGAAAAGTAATAGCACACCGATCCCGATCAAACCGCACATTTTGATATATAATTTGTATGACATTTGTAGGACAAATTAGCGGGACGAAATTGCGTCTGGAAGAGGGAGAAGATAAAATCCAGTGCTTCGCCCCGAGTACTGGTCCCATACAGCAGTGCTCGGTGCAATGACAGATCCACCAGTGGAACCAGCAAATTATGTTTGCTACATCTAGTATTTTATGTGCAATTTGTTGTTCAGTTTGTTTATCTTCAACACGTCTGCAATGCTCAACTTTTTTGCAATCTATAAATACACACCAGAAAAACAATTTATTTATTGAAATTGTTCAAGAGATATCTCTATTTTATTCTAAATATAATTGTCAGTTAAACCTTTACTTAGTTTATGAGGAAAAATACGTTAGTTGCTTTATTAAATGCATAATGTATGAAACGCAATAAAAGGACAATTGACACGTCTTCTAATAAGTTGTCATTAATACCTGCTGTATCAAATGTATTACACACATTTTGAACAGTTTTACTATAAATTAAGTCATGAAATATTAATTGATTTTACATTACATCAGTCCATTAAATACTTGAATTGAAGTATCAGTAACAATTTGAAAGTTTTTCTTTTCTTAACTTTTTCAAAATTGACAAAAATATTCTTGAAAATGACATGTGTTACTACTTGACTGAAGGCCCTCCGGTGCATTAATTACTGATCCCTGGTGGATTATCCAGGTACTACATGTATCTGATTGTATAGGTTTTTCAGGAAAAAAATATCAGTCTGATGGTGTACAGGTCTCAAAAACTCATGTATCGAATATGATACATGAGTTAGGGTTAAACACCATGTGCTGCTCTTAAAATATTCACATTCAATCTTTACATTTATACATTTTTATTGAATACGTTCATTAGGGGTTTTTTTTAACATCTTTTCTGTTACTGTTATTAATCTGCTGTTAAACATCATAAACATTTCATAAAAGCAGCAGCGCATAATTCACCATGGAGATGTGTTCTGTGATTTATTTTACAGTACAGAACAATAGCAGTTATTTATAACTTCAGTGACTGAGATGCATTAATTTACTTAACCGGCAATGTATCAAGATGACGTTTATTATCTTTAGCTAAATATTCTGGCATTTGTTTATGTATATGTTTTGCTTGACTTTAAACACAAGTTTTGTAAGTTATGTGATAAAAAATATTCAACACTTCTGTCACACCGCGGTGAGGTTTGTCTTGTCCTGGGATTTTGTCTTGTCTTATTCTAAAAATTTGTTTTATAGTCTGCGTCTCCCTTGGTCTTGAGTGTCTCGTTTGTGCCGTGCACCCCAGCCTCAGTCCACGTGAAGTCCTTGTCTTGCCTTTTGCTCTTAGTAAGTTCTTTTTCTGCCTCGACACGAGTGATTTTTTGTTTGTACAATTTCATAATTTAGCCTTGTTGTTTTATTTTCATAGCCCTTGTTAGCCTACTTTGGAGTGAATTTTGTTTTTAGTATAAGTTTCATAGATTCCAGCTGAGCCTCCAGTTTTTTGGAGGGCATGTTATTTTTTATCTTTTTTCCCCAGTGTAGTTTTCCTCCCTTTTGAGTGTTTTCAGTTGTCAGGTCCTTGTGGAGGAAAGAAAGGCTATGGTTTCACTCTGTCGGAGTCTGAAGAAGTCAATAAAGTCTGCCTGAACTGTGATTCCTCTGTGTCTGAGTCCTGTTTGGAGTCCGGCCTGACAACTTCCACCTCATAAAAACAGTGTAAGTAACATTTTTTATAATTTAATGAAAACACAACTCGTATGAAACGTGCCATGAATATTAGGCCCCGTTCACACGAGGACGGTCTGAACAGAAGACGCAAAAGTGGCGTCGCGTCTTCACTTTTTATTCCTCGTTTAGACGAGCATTTTCGGGAGGAAATCTGCGTGCACACGGTGACGCAAAAGTGTGTGAAATTCGATTGTATGCAGCCATCACTTAAAGCGATAAGAGCATCTTAGGGCATGCAGAAGTTTTCACGCCACACATTTTCATCAGCTACTCCTTCCACAAAGTTATCCACCATCCACTAGATCTCCCAGGTCTCGTTGACAGCCGTCTGGCTCGCCTCCGACGAATTGCTGCATCCAAAATGTGATAGAGGTAATTACAGATCCTTCTCTGTTCACAAATACTATCTGTACATATCCTGTAAATTTGGTGGAAAGACTCCTGTAAGTTTATTAGAGCTGCCAGAGCAGCTTGAAGGTCCGACGCATGGAAATAATCCCACATTTGTTTATTTTCCTGTACTGGAGCATGTATGTGACGTAAACACATACGTGACGTGAGCAGATCTGAGCAGAGTTTTGCGTCTTGGCAGTGTAGACGGACACGATACGGCGGAGCGTATTTAACTTTTCCACTTTGGAGGGTGGTTTCAGATTTTTGCGTCTTTAAGCCCCCAAAACGCCGTCACCGTCTAAACGAAAGGCACTTCCGATAAAATATTTTGTCGTTTTCACCCGCGAGCGTCCTCAACAGGAAGTTAATACTGCAGGATTATTGAGTTCAGCCGGATGAACGGTTGGAGGTGAGGAAACAAACTGAAATCATTCCTCAGTGTCTCATAATTCTTTCCGTTGCTCAGAAACAAACTGAGGAATGGCTGTGAGCATTTCAGAAGTTTTTATTTAATAAAAGATTAAACTAAATAACAGCTGTTTTCATTATTTACAAACAATAACAACAGACGACACGTGTGTTTATGTACAGGTGGAGAACAAGTCACAACCAGGCTAACAGCTCCCCTCCGTTTCCAGTCTTTGTGCTAAGCTAAGCTAACCAGCCGTAGCTTCATATCCCATAATCGTCATCACCATGCAGACGAGGCCGCAGTTAGAGGGTCCACTTCAAACACCTGTAGGCACAGAGAACAGGACACAAAGTGAGGACGTTTCTAAAAAGTGAGGACATTACGGCAAAGTGAGGATGTTTCTATGAAGTGAGGATGTTTCTGTGAAGTGAAGACGTTTCTGTAAAGTGAGGACGTTTCTACAAAGTGAGGACGTCTCTACAAAGTGAGGACGTTTCTACAAAGTGAGGACGTTTCTACAAAGTGAGGACGTTTCTACAAAGTGAGGACGTTTCTACAAAGTGAGGACGTTTCTGTAAAGTGAGGACGTTTCTACAACGTGAGGACGTTTCTACAAAGTGAGGACGTTTCTGTAAAGTGAGGACGTTTCTGTAAAGTGAGGACGTTTCTGTAAAGTGAGGACGTTTCTATAAAGTGAGGACGTTTCTATAAAGTGAGGACGTTTCTATAAAGTGAGGACGTTTCTATAAAGTGAGGAAGTTTCTATAAAGTGAGGACGTTTCTACAAAGTGAGGACGTTTCTACAAAGTGAGGACGTTTCTGTAAAGTGAGAACGTTTCGGTAAAGTGAGGACGTTTCTGTAAAGTGAGGACGTTTCTATAAAGTGAGGAAGTTTCTATAAAGTGAGGACGTTTCTGTAAAGTGAGGACGTTTCTGTAAAGTGAGGATGTATCTATAAAGTGAGGACGTTCTATAAATTGAGGACGTTTCCGTAAAGTGAGGAAGTTTCTATAAAGTGAGGACGTTTCTGTAAAGTGAGGACGTTTCTACAAAGTGATGACGTTTCTACAAAGTGAGGACGTTTCTACAAAGTGAGGATGTTTCTATAAAGTGAGAAGTCTCTATAAAGTGAGGACGTCTCACCTGGTCTCCCGGTGCGTGCAGAGACACCTGGTGCTGCAATAGCGCCCCCCGCAGGTGGTGCAGGTGTAGTGCGAGGGGAAGCCGCAGACACAGCAGAAGTGGCGGGGGGGCAGAGACGAGGGCGGGGCCGCCGCTGACAGGTAGTTGGGGTCCGGCCTCTCCGACAGGTTCTACCAATCAGAGAGCAGAGTCAGGGGGTCAGCTGACAGAGAATTTTTACAGCTCAACCAGGACAAAACTGAAGTTTTAATTATCGGTACTGAAGCACGGAGAGAGGAACTAACTATGAAACTCCAAACACTGAATTTTAACCCTTGTCAACTAGTTAAAAACCTGGGAGTTATCATCGATTGTGATCTTAGCTTTGAGTCCCATAATAAAAATATTACCAAAACTGCCTTTTATCATCTAATTAATTTCTAACCTGCCTCCAGTGTTTCCTCAGTTTCTGCTTTGTTTATAATAGGATGGGTGGATGCTTATTAGGGACCGAGCAGGTAATGACCTGCGAGGTCCCTATTGTTTATCGAATTATTATTAAAAAAAAATTTTCTTGGTCCCAAATGATCGCATTTTTCACTGCCTAAACGTACCCCAAAACTCAATAAAATTTAAATATAAGTCCCACATGGCGAAAAAAATTTAAAATCTACTGTCATCTTGAATTTCCACCACTAGTTGGCGCTATAATAAAGGAAAGTACATTTTGGCTAATTACTCCCAGATACTTTATCGCACATTCAAAAACCTTATATCCACTCATTACCTGAGTTGTGCTGAATCTCGTGATATAGACCAAGCCCATTTCCAACGACTTTTTCCCCCCAAAGTTTTTTAAATAACAACTTCCTGCAGATTTCGTTCAAAACAGGAAGTGTTGCGTATCTCCACAGTGGTGTGTCTGAATGACATGAAACTCAGGTTACTACTTCTCCATGAGCCCCTGAGGCTCTCTGCAAAATTTTGGGCGATGGCCACTAGGTGGTGCTCTTTAAATTTAAGTATTTTATATCTCCACATTGATCAGTCAGATTAACACAAAACTTGGTAAGGAACAAGGAAAGAAGGAAGGAAGGAAGGGATGAGGAAGGAAAGAAGGAACAATCAAGGAAAGAAGGAAGGAACAAGGAAGGAAAGAAAGAAGGAAGGAAGGGATGAGGAAGGAAAGAAGGAACAAGGAAGGAAAGAAGGAAGGAACAATCAAGGAAAGAAGGAAGGAAGGAAGGAACAATCAAGGAAAAAAGGAATGAACAAGAAAGGAAAGAAGGAATAATGAAGGAAAGAAGGAAGGAAGGAAGGAACAAGGAAGGAAAGAAGGGAGAAAAAATCAAGGAAAGAAGGAAGGAAGGGAGGAACAAGGAAGGAAAGAAGGGAGCAACAATCAAGGAAAGAAGGAAAAATGAACAAGTAAGGGAAGAAGGAAGGAACAATCTAGGAAAGAAGGAAAGAAAGGAGGAAGGACCAATCAAGGAAGGAGGGAAGGAAGGAACAGTCTAGGAAAGAAGGAAAGAAGGAAGGAAGGGAGGAACAAGAAAGGTTGGTCGGATTAACACCAAACTTGGTACAATTATTGTCAATGCCTTCCTGAGGATAACCCTTGAAGGTTTTATTGATCGGCCCCTAGGTGGCGCTCTGGTGGCAGTCTAATTTAATATTTGGCACCATGCCCACACCATAATGAAATTCATAGGGGTGGTATAGACTGGTGTTCTATCAATGGAGCTGCATTGTGTGATGTAGGCCATGCCCACTTTTGTGGTAAATTTCCATTCGCAAATCTAGAAATCTAGAAAAAATGCAAAACTCACTTTTTCGAACTCCTCCTACGCCATTTGACCGATTTGCACCAAACCTTGAATGTAGCATCTGTAGACAGCAGCATGCCTGGACACGTGTGGACTACTAGGACCCCTTCATTGCTGCTTGTTTTATTACTATTATTATTATTTTTCATTTATTTTTTCCCTTTTTTATGTGAAGCACTTTGTGTTATATTTCTCTTGTATGAAAGGTGCTATACAAATAAAGTCTGATTGATTGATTTATTAATTGACAGCTCTACCTCGGGCCAATCAGGGCGCATCGCGGGACTCACCTCCTCCTCCAGCAGCGTGGTGAAGTTCTTCCTGAAGCGCTGCTTGAAGTGGTCGCCACGCGTCTTCCTCTTCTTCTTCTCTGGACGCACAGAAAGAAGAATGACTTTGTAAGGGCTTTTACTTTGAAAAACAGCCTTAACACAGTTATTTGGGAGGGTTTTATTCTAATAAACTACTCTTTAGTTCAAGTCAAACAGCTTCGCTACGCAACGTCTTGTTTCTAAAAAAAACACCTGTTTAATCCCAGATACTTGTTAACGCACTGACACCATTGTGGGCTTTTATTTTGAAGGCCTGGCTCATCCTGCCCTTGCAGAGAAAAGTGATTTAATCTGTCTCTGTCTCCTGAGCTGTCTGTCTCTGTCTCAGTGAGCTGTCTGTCTCTGTCTCAGTGAGCTGTCTGTCTCACCTGGTTCTTCTGTCTCACTGAAGGCCGGCAGGCGGGCAGTAGGACCCGGGGGAGGCAGGGAGGACAGAGGGTCGTCCTGGAACAACAACAACAACAACATGTCAACAGTAAATAAGTTAACCCTTCACGGTTGATTCAAACTTTATACACACTCTTTAAAAACAAGCTATAAAAATATTATACATTATAATATTCTACTTTCATTGGACTGATTTTCCCTATATCTGACCTAATAATTGATATCAAACACTAATTGATTTTTGAATATTGTAACCCTTTAAATGCCACGTTTTTGCCATAATACTGTTTTTAGATGAAAAAAACAACAAAAAGAAAATATGAATTATTTTCATTTGGAAATATGAATTGAATTATTTTAAGTAAAATAAATAGTTGATTTTTTTTCTGCCTACATCTGACCTAATTAATGATATCAAACACGAATTGATTTTTTAATATTTTAACCCTTTCTATGCCAGGTTTCTGTCATGATGCTCCATGTTTATAGACCTGCTGCAGTCAGCTGTAAATAAGATTTTGTTGTGAGTTTGTCCTGTCTCATCTCTGACCTGATTCAGATGATCCATGTTTATATATTTTCTCTATTGGCAGTTTGAAAAAAGTTGTCTTCTTGTATTGTTATAGTCGGGCTGCTCATTATTTTCTCAATTTATCGTTTGATCTATTAAAAGGTCAAAAATAGTGATAAAATGTCCATCAGAGTTTCTCCAAGTCCAAGGTGACGAGTTCACATATTCACTTTACATTTAAAAAAAATAAAAGTATATTTGAAGGCTGAAAAATAACATTTTCTGCAATTTTTGTATGGAAAATTACTTTAACAATTTATTGATTTTCAAAATATTTAGAGGTGATTATTTTTCTGTCGATGGACTTATTCAGGGTTTCCCCCAGTGCTTTGTAGGCCTGGTGGGCAGCCAGGCTTTTCTTGCCCTGCGAGAGGCACCAAATTTAGGCCTTTAGGGCAAAAATGTTCTCCGGGGGAACATGCTCTGGGACACCCAGACTTAGAAAATCTTAGTCTCAGAAAATCCTGACAGACAAGAAATTGCCCAGTATGTTCAGGGTGATGAAAGTAAGAGAGTTTTTGTTAAAACCGTATTTCAAGATTTGTAGAGATTGTGCCTTTTGTAAGACTCTACATTTAAGTATTTTTAATAAATGGCTTATAGTAACACATTATAGTCTTTTTTTTTTTTTTTTTTACAAAAACACGGTGCACCGCCAGTGGGCTTCTCTACCACCAGGCTTAGCAAGTTTTCTGGGGGAAACCCTGCGTATTGGTTGGTCTTCTAATTGTTGCAGCTCGAGGCTATAGCAAGGTTTTCTCTGATGGGATTGACCCATGTTTTATTTATTTGAAGCTTGTGTGTGTGGATTGTGTACAAATCACGTTTTTTCTCTTTATGCTGAATATGGTCAAAATGAGTCAATCTGGTGGAAAGTAGTAAAAACTAGAAAATTTCCTCTGGGGAAATTCTGAAAGGGCCACGGGGGCTACTGCCGGTGTGTGTACACTATGATGAGATTCTTCAGAGATTTCAAACTATGCCCTTTAACCTCAAAATGTGTGTGTGTGTGTGTGTGTGTGCGCGTGTGTGTTTGAAGCATGTGTATGCATGTGTGAGGAGTGTGCGCGCTTACGCGTATGTGTGTGTGTGTATCTGTAACTGCAATCACATCAAAGATCAAAGGCAACCAGATCAAAGCAATCAACAGAATTAACTGACACCTGTTCCGGCACAGTGACAGCAGAAGTGGACAGACAAGAATTTCTGGCCTCGAACAGAAAGCATTTTTGGCAAAACCATAATACCCATCATTGATCCGACTTCACTTTGAGCGTCCTGAGTTCTTCCTGAACGTCTACATATGGGTTTTTTTTAGAAAAATGAAAAAATAGCTTTGTTAGAGCAATCTAAAAAAACTGTTAAATCTCCCTTTTTCAGAAATCTTCCTGTGTTTTTAATATGGGAGCCAATGAGGCTGTTGGTGCATGTTGGTGGCGCATCTGTGCGTCCTACGCCCAAACTATAACTCTTACAGCTTTACCAGAAGATTGTGAGTGAGAAGACAAATTTTCCTACGTTTCTATGTATAAATTATTTCTGTAGAGTGGAATTTGCGGCCTGGAGCGCAGTTTTCAAATTTATTTTTTGACAATTTTTTCTCTCCCTCTACACTCTGGCGATGATGTCACACACTGTGACACGAACATTCCGTGCAATACACACCCATTATAATCTCAGAATTTCTCCAAAAATGATCATGGTCATTGAACAGTGATTGATAAAAAAACTATATGACCTATCGAAACGTGGATTAATACACCGATACACAAGACTTGTGTCTACTGGAGTCTCTAGGTGAAATTATGTTCTTTCTCGCTCATTTTTTTTTGGCCGTCCCATTCATTTCAATGCAAAATTTTGGGCAGTTTTTCGCGA
This sequence comes from Centropristis striata, assembly GCF_030273125.1. Taxonomy (NCBI): domain Eukaryota; kingdom Metazoa; phylum Chordata; class Actinopteri; order Perciformes; family Serranidae; genus Centropristis; species Centropristis striata. The sequence goes on along the minus strand of NC_081533.1, from coordinate 7,532,552 downwards.
CTTACGTCGCGAAAAATTCATATTCTGTAGAGAAAAGTAATAGCACACCGATCCCGATCAAACCGCACGTTTTGATATATAATTTGTCCTGCAACTCTTCCAAGTTGTAGGACTAGTAGCGGGACGAAATTGCGCTTTGCCCCGAGCACTGGTCCCTCCAGCTATTGCTGTATGGGACCAGTGCTCGGTGTGATTGCCCCGTGGCCCTAATGATCCATTCCAAGGCCGAAGCCCAGACTGACACCCAGATTTAATAAATGCATGTTTTATTATTTATTATAATGTACGTTGATTTAACGCATGTGATTTTGATGGGGTTCAATGTCTCAACCTTAAGAGTAACCTTATTCAAGTTTTTTTGATTTTCATATTTGTTATATTGATCCTACTTTTTTATATTTACCACTGAACAGTTTCAGTTTTATTCATCTAAAAATCCATCATAACAAAATATAATCAATAAATCAATAAATTGAACAAAATACAGTTTTATAATTGGAAAAGAAACATTTAAAATAAAATAACAAATCAATAACATGGAGCTACATTCATAAAATATAGATTAAAATATGTGCATAAATATTCTGTCTCTTTCATTAAAAATAATTAAGTTAGAAATATGGAAGCCAATTTATCCACAATAAAATAAAATGTTTATTCTCAAACAAAAACACGATTGATGATAAAAAAAACCTTGTAATTATTGAAGCCAAAACAAATAAATATGAATTATTTTTCACTCCTTCATGATAAAGAATAAATAAAACAGATAAACTGTAATTATATAAAATGTTTTAGAATAATGATGTAAAAATATTTGTTCTTCATAAATTCAAAGATAAAAGTTTTCATTTCATAAATTGACAAAGTAATAACAATGAGAAACGTTTTATTTTGAAATCTTGAAAATATAATTCTACTAAGTGAAAGAGAAACTCTGTGCTTGAGAATTATTAATTACTATTATTTATAGATATAAGAATAAATACTTCTGATATATTCTGTCAAACATTAAATATTAATTTATCCACAAGTCGTCTTTCACTCAGTGTCTCAACCTGTGGACTAACTATTGTCTGTCCTCAGTGTGTTTCAGTCTTGCTGCAGGAGACAATAAAATACACAATCTGGACAAAACTATGAACACATGAAGAATAAAAAGGTTAAAGTTGATAAAACATGTCGTCATGGAGACTCACCTGGAAGTTGTCCTTCTCCAGAGCCTCCAGCTGTCTCGTCAATCTCCTCTGTCTCGTCGCTTCGTCCAAAACTCTACGCTGCCCCGCCTCCACCCGGGCTGAGACACAGGGGACAGACAGGGACAGGAGGCAGGAGACAAGGGACAGGAGACACAGACAGGGACACAGGGGACAGGGAGAGAGAGACAGGGGACAGGGAGAGAGACAGACAGGGGACAGGAGACAAGGGACAGGAGACACAGACAGGGACACAGGGGACAGGGAGAGAGAGACGGGACAGGACACAAGAAACGGGACAGGAGGCAAGAGACAAAAAACAGGGGACAGGAGGCAGGAGACAAAAAACGGGACAGGAGATAAAAAACAGGGGGCAGGAGACAGGGGACAGAGACAGGAACACAGGGGACAGGAGGCAGGAGACAGGGGACAGGAGGCAAGAGACAGACAGGGGACAGGAGACAAAAAACAGGGGACAGGAGGCAAGAGACAGGAGACAGAGACAGGGACAGGAGGCAAGAGACAAGAAACAGGGGACAGGAGGCAAGAGACAAGAAACAGGGGGCAGGAGGCAAGAGACAGGGGACAGGAGACAGAGACAGGAACACAGGGGACAGCAGGCAGGAGACAGGGGACAGGAGACAGAGACAGGAGGCAAGAGACAAGAAACAGGGGACATGAGGCAAGGGACAAGAAACAGGGGACAGGAGACAGAGACAGGGACAGGAGGCAAGAGACAAGAAACAGGGGACAGGGACAGGAGGCAAGAGACAGGGGACAGGAGACAGGGACAGGAGGCAAGAGACAGGGGACAGGAGGCAAGAGACAGGGGACAGAGACAGGAACACAGGGGACAGGAGACAGAGACAGGGACAGGAGGCAAGAGACAAGAAACAGGGGACAGGAGACAGAGACAGACAGGGACAGAAGACAGGCGACAGAGAAAGGAGAGAGAGACAGGGGACAGAGACAGGTGACAAGAGGCAAGAGACGGGGGACAGGAGAAAGACAGAGACAGGGGAGGGACAGGGGACAGAGAAAGGAGAGAGAGACGGGGGACAGAAACGGGCAACAGAGAAAGGAGAGAGAGAGACAGGGGACAGAAACAGGCGACAAAAGACGGGATAGGAGGCAAGAGACATGGGACAGAGACAGGGACACGGGACAGGAGACAGAGAAAGGAGAGAGAGACAGGGGACAGAGAAAGGAGAGAGAGACAGGGACAAACAGGGAGGGACAGACAGACAGACAGACAGACAGACAGGTTACTTCTCTCAGTGAGCCTTCTACTTAAACCAAACTACATTCTAATAACTCAATTTAATCTTTCTTTACACTTTGATGTTGATTAAAACATCATAAACATGTCATACAACCCTTTACGACCCGTGATGGACTAAAGTAGAGATCGGCGGACTGAGCAGCCTCTTACACATCACTAATCTTAATCACAAAACCAGACTGCATGTAGTTCTCCCGCTGAAATAAGCCTCAGAGAGCCGCTGGCTGCAGCGCATTCCTAGACCGGATGTGATGACTTAACTCACACTAATGATACTTTGTGGAAAACATTTCTACGCCGAATTTATCATATTAATGTTATGATTAATTATATATGACGACAACAACAAATAAAGCATCTATCGATAAGAAAACCGGAGCATCGTCTCATGTTTACGTTTCGTGAGTGAGGTTCCGTAAGCCGAAGCTAACACGAACGAAAACGGACAAAAAAGCAAACAGAGAAGAAGTTAAAGCGGATTTATGGGTTTTAAACTTTGATTTAACAGAGAAGTTAGTGTGACGACGTGTAGCCTCGTTTTAATTTACATTTTGGTTTAAAATAAACAAAACTCACCGGAACCTTTCTTCTCCAGCACCATGTTGGCTCTGCTCCTGTCTACGGCGGCCGCAGAGGAACCTGTCCAAACCGGACGAAGCGCGTTTTTCATCGACATTTTTAATGGTTCACATATAATATTAAAATAATAATCAGGAATATTTACAGGAGCAGATTAATCACATTTATGTTTTTATTGTTCATTTAATTTTTAAAATATATTTAGAATGTATTTTAAACTAACTTATTTTATTTTCAATGAATTATTCTCTTTGTATTTCACCTCCAAACCTATTTATTTAGAAAAAAAGAAAATAATACATAAATAATTGAGTTCAGGGAAATCAATATATTACTACAGTTAAAATAAATTCAAGTCAAAAATAATTTTTAAAATGAATACAAATAAATTAATGGGAAAATTCAACAGGAATGTAACTGTAACTGACACAAAGGTGAATAAATTATTAAAAACAATAAAAACAAATATAAATTCATGTCACATTTTATCATTTATTTATTGGCCAACGTTTATTTTGTGGTACATTTAAATGCATATGAATAAATTAATGAATTTATTTTTGATATTCTTCGTAATATTGGACATAATATTGAAAATCAGCCCAGATTAAAAAAAAGAAAAAGTGCATTTAAATGATTTACACTTGAAAGTTTAATTGGTTACAGTTTTGATTGTCTTTGAAATCAAAAACATTTGTAATCCAGTTTATAGTACGTATATATTACACACAGTACATTTGTAGTTTTTCATTCAATTCAATTCAACCAACAATAAATTCAGTTTATTTGCATTAAAAATGCTTCATACTTAAGTGAAAAATAAAGATGGAGATGTAAAACATAAAGGTCACAATTTATCATTTCATTAAAGTCAATATGAACTTTGGTGCATTTATTGGCATCTTATTGTCATTTATGTATTTATTTAGGAACTTGGCACTTTAGAAGGCAGAAATTGTTTCCAACACGAACTCAATAATCAAACGCAGCCGGCTGTGACGGTGAAATTATTTATTCAAATCTCAAAACTTATTATTCGCTCAGTCAAATAATTTAACGCAGTTTGTACAAAGCCGGAGACGGTCGACTGGTGGCGTCAACAGGCACGCAGAGAAACTTAAGGCAGAGCCGGGCGGGACGCCTCCGCCACGGAAATACAACACACAAAGAAACATGAAAATATAAAAGTCTTCCCAGTATAACAGTTTAAAAACATCTCAAAGTGGAGTTTCATCTCCTGAACACTTGATTCACACATTTACTCACAAAACTTTTGGCTTAAAAAATACTTTTAATAACTATCTACGTTTCTTTCTCCTGATTTCTGTGTTCGGGGGGTCGGAGCTCTGACCTGCTGATCACAGGAACCACCGGGGGAACAAGGAATAATCTCTTGTATGATAATCTGTTGATGATGATGATGTGACAGATAATTTATTCTGCCCTACAGAGTCCGACTGCAGTAACTAAGCAAGGGGTTAAACTGAGAAAAACTGCTTTAAAGTTTTAAAGCCAAATGGGTTACAGGTAGGTAAGTGATATAACACCTATTTCTGCAAGTGTTGATGTCATTTTTATGCTAAAAAAAATCATGATAATTATCAGAAAATTCACATTTTTTAAAACTGGAGTGTTTATTGAACCTGCTGACAAATTAAAAGCATAATAATAACATCAATTTGCATATATGAATTCTAATTTGTATCATATTTGATATTTATATACATCAGGTCTTTTTTGCAATTCTTTACTTACTTTTTGTTTTTCTGGAACTAACAAAAACATAAAAACTAATATTTTTAACCAATTAAAACTTTGCCTTTCCTTTTAACATTTTCGTCAAACATGCAAAATATTTTTTTCCCATATCACACAACATCATACATCTGCTGATAAGAAGTTTTCATGCAGCAATGACAGATCCACCAGTGGAACCAGCAAATTATTTTTGCTACATCTTGTATTTTTGTGCAATTTGTTGCTCAGTTTGTTTATCTTCAACACATGTATGTATCGTTTTTTCTGGGGAAAAAATATCACACTGATGATGTAGAGGTCTCAAAAACTTTGAGGGTTGCTTTATAGGGTTAATATAATTTTATCTCACTTTTTTACTTGATCAGTATCTAGATAATAATTTCCCTATAAAATAAACTTATAATTTATATTATTACTGTCTTAACTATTCAACACAATGAAGAAATACAAGGCAACACTGCTTTTGTTTTATGTTTAAATGCGTACATATTTCCAAATCAGATTGCGGCGAGTGAACTTACTGCGGTCTGCTTTGGTTTTCAGTTTAATCTTTGTATCATTCTTTCTCTGAAATAAAGCAAAATTGAAATCTAAAACTTTGTCACAAGATAAAACAGACATCAAGGAGTTAATTTTAAGTTATAACTCAGTTTCGACCAAAAATGTAGCTACTGCAGTTAGGCTTTGTAGGGGAGTGTAGATTATGATGGTAAAAATGATGCAACTTCTGCTTTGGAACGAGAGAGAGAGAGAGAGAGAGAGAGAGAGAGAGAGAGAGAGAGAGAGAGAGAGAGAGAGAGAGAGAGAGAGAGAGAGCACACCCTGCAGGACCAGTGCTGACGGTGCTGCTGTGGAACACTCAGGAACTTCAATCTGTAGCAACATCTGTTTGTAGAAGTTTGATGGAGTGTAACAGCAGAGAGGTGACACACACACACACACACACACACACACACACACACACACACACACAGAGTGTTGTTCTGCTTGCATAGGTTCAGGTGGTATGATCAGATAAGGCAGCACGGTGAAAAAAAAAGATTTTAACCTCGACAAGAAACTCTTGTTTTGAAATACCACATTCTCTTGTCCGAAGTTACGAAATGAATGTGAAATAAAGTGACTCTTATTCTGAAATGTTGTAAGTAACGGTGCATTCAGGGTCCTCTGTGAAAGCTGTAACATCTGTACCAGGATCACAGGGGAAGTTCTATTCAATCAGAAAAAAGACAAACTTTCAAAAAAATGTTCTGAGACGATGCATTCAAGGTCATCACGTCGTTTCCTCCGCCCTGTCTCCATCAGTGATGATGAGGTTGACTGATGTTCACACACACTTACATTCACACACACACACGCTCACACACAGTAGACCGGTTGAAGTGGTTGGTGTGTCTGAGGAACAGGAAGGCTCTTTAACCACACACAGATCGTCAGCGTGTCTACGGGTCAACGAAGGACACCATGATATATCTGGTCCCCTTGGTGGTGGGCAGACCCTCATGGTAGTGTGTCAGGCGGCCGGGGTGCATAAAGGACCAGCCCTTCCTGGGAGACTCCACCTTACAGTCGTAACGCAGGAACCTGCAGCCTCCACCCTGACACACACAGGAACACATATGCTCACGTCAAAAATCAAAACCTCTCAGTTAGTCACTCTTCAACTAATTTTCGTCATTTGGTTTGAGTTGGTTTGAGTTGTAATTTCGTCCTGAAACATAAGGTGCTGGAGAGTTTGATGGGATAAGATGTGTGTACCTCATAGTCGATGCCCTTGTTGTTCAGGGCGATGTTGATGGTGAAGGTGGAGGAGTCGTGATGTGGCCTCAGAGACGGCTGCTCATCAGGACGGTAACGCACCACAAAGTTCATGATGGCCTGGGCCTGCACACACAGAAGACAGGCAAGTCAGATCAGGTACGTGTGTCTGGACTGTACCATGTGGTAGAGTCTGGACTGTAGGTTGGGGTAGTGTCTGAACTGGATCTCAGGGGTAGTGTCTGGACAGTAGGTCAGGCTAGTGTCTAGACTGTAAGCTAGTGTAGTGTCTGGACTGTAGGTTGGGGTAGTGTCTGGACTGTAGGGTGGGGCAGTGTCTGGACTGTAGGGTGAGGTAGTGTCTAATCTAGAACTCGGGGTAGTGTCTGGTCTGTAGGTATGGGTAGTATCTGGACTGTAGGTTGGGGTTGTATCTGGACTGTAGGTTGGGGTAGTATCTGGACTGTAGGTCTGGGTAGTGTCCGGACTGGATCTTGGGGTAGTGTGTGGACTGTCGGTCAGGGTAGTGTCTGGACTGGATCTTGGTGTAGTGCCTGGACTAGATCTCGAGGGTAGTGCCTGGACTGGATCTCGGGGTAGTGTCGAGACTGTAGGTAGGGGTAGTGTCTGGATTGTAGTTTGTGGTAGTATCTGGACTGTAGGTTAGGGTAATATTTGGACCGTAGGTTGGGGTAGTGTATGGACTGTAGGTTGGGGTAGTGTCTGGACTGTAGGTTGGGGTAGTGTCTGGACTGTAGGTTGGGGTAGTGTCTGGACTGTAGGGTGGGGTAGTGTCTGGACTGTAGGGTGGGGTAGTGTCTGGACTGTAGGGTGGGGTAGTGTCTGGACTGTAGGTTGGGGCAGTGTCTGGACTGTAGGTTGGGGCAGTTTCTGGACTGTAGGTTGAGGTAGTGTCTGGACTGTAGGTCTGGGAAGTGTCCGGACTGGATCTCGGGGTAGTGTGTGGACTGTAGGTCAGGGTAGTGTCTGGACTGTACCATGGTGTAGTATCTGGACTGTAGGTTGGGGTAATATCTGGACTGGATCTCAGGGTAGTGTCTTGACTCTGATCTCAGGGTAGTGTCTGGACTGGATCTTGGTGTAGTGCCTGGACTGGATCTCGAGGGTAGTGCCTGGACTGGATCTCGGGGTAGTGTCGAGACTGTAGGTAGGGGTAGTGTCGAGACTGTAGGTAGGGGTAGTGTATGGACGGAATCTCGGGGTAGTATATGGACTATAGGTTGGCAATGTGGTAGTGTCTGGACTGTAGGTTGAGGTAGTACCAAGACTGTAGGTTGGGCTAGTGTCTGGAATTTAGGTTGGGCTAGGGTCTGGACGGTAGGATGGGGTAGTATCAAGACTGTAGGTTGGGCTAGTGTTTGGACTATAGGTTGGGCTAGGGTCTGGACGGTAGGATGGGGTAGTATCAAGACTGTAGGTTGGGCTAGTGTTTGGACTATAGGTTGGGCTAGTGTCTGGACGGTAGGTTGGGGTAGTTTTTGCACGGTTGGTTGGGGTAATGTCTGGACTGAATCTTGTAGTAGAGTCTGGACTGTACCTTGAGGTATTACTTGGAATGCCCATTGGGATAGTGTCTGTATGTTGGGATAGAAGCTGGACTGTACCCTGGGGTAGTGTCTCGACTGCTCATTCAGGGAGTGTCAGAACTGGAATTCGGGGCAATGCCAAGATTGTATGTTGTATAAATGTCAGGACCGGATTTCAGACTGTAGGTTGGGGTAGTGTCTGGACTGTAGGTTGGGGTAGTTTCTGGTCTGTAGGTTTGGGTAGTGTCTGGACTGTAAGTTGGGGTAGTGTCTGGACTGTAGTTTGGGGTAGTGTCTGGATTGTAGGTTGGGGTAGTGTGTGGACTGTAGGTTGGGTCAGTGTCTGGACTGTATCTAAGGATAGTGTCTAATCTAGATCTCGGGGTAGTGTCTGGACTGTACCTTCGGGTAATATCCAGGATAGAGTTTTTCGGTGACAGGAGCAATGTACTCTTTGAGAAATTTCATCCACTCCTTCTCAAATCCGATCTGGTTCATGTGGATATCCACAGTGGGAACGTTTTCATAACCACCGGCCAGACGCTCGTCCTGAAAACACACAGAGAAAAGACAAAACATTCAAAGCCCAACACTCACTAAAGTCACTTTCCACTTCCGTTACACACAGTCAGTGTGTTTACATGCACAGTTTAATAGAGCTATGCTTAAAAATCGATTTTGGCGTCTCATCGGACTTCTGTCCTTGTCCCAGTTTACATGCAATTGAGAAAATTGAATAACTGACGGGAACATGTCCTCCTCCTCAACACTGGGTGGCGATATGCGTCGTTTCAGCGGGATAATATGGCCCCCTTTCCGGTTGACCTCAGTTTGACACTTTGTGTCGCCGCTACTTATAATAACTAATGTGAGCAGCTAATGCGACCGGCTACTGTGAGCAGCTAATGAAAGGCTAATGTGACCGGCTACTATGAGCGACTAATGTGACCAGCTAATGTGACCGGCTATGTACTGCGACGGGCTTTCTTGAATGTTTTTGTTCCGGGGTCATACGCCAGCGTGAGGGGTGGGGCATGCATGCATGCGTTGTCGCAAAAATTCTATTTCAATCGCATTATCTGGGTGTCCCATTCAGAGTTGGAAAACTCCAACATTAGTAGGACTATCACGTTTACATGCACTTCAGTTGTCCAATTACAGTCAGATTAAGGCAATAATTAGTTTTTTTTTAAGTGTCATGTAAACGTACTGACTGACAGACAGGAAAACAGCTGGACAGGTTACCTTGTGCGATCCTCCAGACCATTCGCCATTGGCTTCCATGGTCTCCACCAGATGATCACACATCTTCTCTGAGAAGGCTGGAAACCAGTAAACATCTGGACAGGGCTGAGAGAGACACGGAGTGGAGATTATTTTTGATCTACATGTGGTAGAAATTATTGTTAAAACTTTAATTGTTGTATTGTTCTGACCCTTTCAGTCAAAAACACAACATTCATTTGTGTGTTGTTACCTGCTCAACAAAGCTCTTCTCATCTTCAAAGATCTTGGAGTAGTTTTCACTGATGTACTTCTCCTTCCAGTCCTGCAAACACACACACACATTCAGCCTGTGCCTCCATTCAGTTTAACCACGTGTTCATGTTGATGTTAGTTTGTTTGTCTGACCACAGGGTTGTCGAAGATCTGCCACATGTCCGGGTGGAGCCTGGACGTGTTGAAGTTGGTCGACGCCACCAGACGACCGAATTCATCGCGGTTTGACACGAACATGAAGACTCCCTGTGGACGCAAAGATGACATTTGAAGGTTTATTTGATTTTATTCTAAATAATCAATAACACAAAATGACTTAAAGTGAACCAAATTATATTTGTTCAGGTGTTCACCATGTGTTACCTGGTCTCTGATGCTCCTGCAGAACACCATGTCAGGGTCCATAGCCTCATCCACGTACAGGTTCACCTGGGACAGTTTGGACCGCAGCATGCTGCCCTTGATCAGGTAAGCCTGGGTGACGTAGGGCACGTTCCAAAGACCACTGAACACACAGACAAACCATAAGAAAATGCTTATAAGTTTATCAACAAAACATGGCCCTTAAAGGAAACCAGATATTCGACTAAACTACTGTTTGTGTGCTCACACTCTCTTGCCCTGGACGATCTCGATGTAGTCTTCAGATCTGGAGTAGTACCCTTCAGGACTCAGAGCGCCCCAGAAGTTACTCCACAGCTTCCCGTGTTTGGACAACATTGGAGCTATAACTGATCTGTAACAGAAATTTAAAACAAACATGAAGACGAATTATTTAATTCGGCAAAAAAAACAACAACATGTACACAGAACATTTGGTTTGATTGTGAGGTTACCAGGCGGTGCTGCACAAGTATATGAGTGTGCACCTGTGAGGGTGTAGGGCATGAACAAGGATACCAGTGTACTTGTTAGGGGGTAGGGTAATATAAAAGTGCATAGTGTGAAACTGTTAGGTTATCTAGAAGTTCTACATGTGTACTTGTGTAGGGTGTCAGGTATATAAACTGATACTTGTGTGCTCCTGTAAGAGCTTTGAATACACATTAGGTCATAAGTTTGTACTTGTTAGGGTGTAGTTTATACAGAAGGCTACTAGTGTGTAATTGTTGGCGTCACATACTTGTTTTCCTCAATAAGTATCCTCAGCGTGTCCGGGTTCGTCAAGGCCACTTCGGAGTCAATACTGAAATAGTAATCACACTCTGGATCCTTCCTACAGGTCTCACTGCACACAGACACACAGGTACATGTTATTGAGGAACTTGTTTCCATAACAACTGACTAATCATTAAGTCTCACACTCAAAATTCTCAGTCTGAATGTTTTCTCTCTGCACTCACACAGCCATGGCTCTGGCCTTGTTCTCCTGCAGGTTCTCCTCCGGTCCGACCAGCCGGGCGTCGGGGAACAGAGCTCTGTAGCGCTCCCAGAACCACTGGATGTGGCGCTCGTGGTACACGACCTGGATCAAAGGTAGAGGGCGACACATCAGAGCAGGACTGAAACACAGCAGAGCTGATCAGAACACAGGAGGACAGATTTCTCGGTTTGTGTCGTACGTTGTTGTGGATGAAGAGGCGGATCCTTTCGATGGGGTAGTTGAACATCGTCAGTCGGTCCAAGAACTCCTCCATGAATGGAGTTGCCTTTTCGATAAACACAGCGACGTACACCAGAGGCATCTCCTCATCCTAAACACACACATTTTAAAAAGTTTAACAAAACAAAACAAGCCAAAGAGCTCTAATGTCGGCAACACCAGTAGAGGGTGCGTACGGGAACCTCGTTGAAGAACAGCAGGTCGTCATCGCAGATGGCACAGCCGTTCTCAAAGGTCCATGCCGTGGGAACATAGTTACCCAGATAGTTCAACTGCAGCTGCAGAGACAAAGAAAGATTTCTGTCACCTGATCCTCCTCACAGTCCTGAGAACACGACACCAGAGCTGGAGCTTCTACATGACCCATAAATGCTCATCAGGTGGAGGGATGGCTTCTCTCTTTTCAGACATGTTTTTTTAGTCTAATTTTTTTCACAAGTAGTCAAACAGTCTCCACTGAAAGTGAACAGAAAAATGAGTCAGCAGCTGCTGTTGCAGTGAACTCATGCACATAAAGGAAGGTAATTAAATAAGTAAGTCAGTAATTAAATAAGTAAGTCAGTGATTAAATAAGTAAGTCAGTGATTAAATAAGTCAGTAAGTAATTAAAAAAAGTCAGTAATAAATAAGTCAGTGATTAAATGAGAAAGAAAATGTTTTTCTTTACACTAATACGTGGCCTATGATACCAATGTATTTGTATTTTCTCTTTTGTTTTAAGCTGAAAACACCAATAAAAGAAAGAAGAAAAAAGGGTTAGGGTATTATTTTTCTTAATAATAATAATAATAATAATAATAATAATAATAATAAGAAGAAGAAGAAGAAGAAGAAGAAGAAGAAGAAGAAGAAGAAGAAGAAGAAGAAGAAGAAGAAGAAGAAGAAGAAGAAGAAGAAGAAGAAGAAGAAGAAGAAGAAGAAGAAGAAGAAGAAGAAAAATTATATGAATAGGAAAACAGTTGAGAAGTAGTGATGCTGTTTCAGTCAGTTAACTTTATTTTGACATAATTTTACTGGTTGTGTGAAGCAAACAGCTGGTAGCCTCCTGGTTTCTGTGCTACAGTGTTGAGAGGTAAAGAGGAGCTGAGAGCTGGTTTCTCTGTGTGTTTCTTAATCACAGACTTCCTTCACTTGTTGTTTTTATGAATCATGTTCTGAGTTATACTCGAACCCTGAAGAGTCTGTCCCTACCACTGTGCTGTAAAGAAACACTAAACTAGCTCAGGGTGTTCTGGGGACCGCAGCGTCACATGGTGCTGGAGGACGGCTGTGATTGGTCGGTACCTTGGTGGGGCCGTTTCCGTGGATGATGACAGGAAGTGTGTCGTAGGCGACGTTCCTTGCTCTGACCTTTGCCCTCTCGAACTTCAACACCACCTCATCTGACCAACAGAGATACACGTTTATATTTACACAGTGTGAATAGTGTGTTTGTGTGTGTGTGTGTGTGTGTGTGTGTGTGTGTGTGTGTGTGTGTGTGTGTGTGTGTCTCTCACCGACAGCTCCATTCAGGTTCTGGAAGATTCTGGAGCGATGGTCCAGAGTCATGTTGAACTTTGTCTGCAGAGATGAGAGACACATTTCCTCGTCAGTGACAAAGATTTAGTTTGCTTGTTTAAATAAGTCCGTAATTAAAGAAGTCAGTAATTAAAGACGTAATTAAATAAGTCAGTATGTGATTAAATAAGTCAGTAATTAAATAAGTCAGAAAGTGATTAAATAAGTCAGTAATTACATAAGTAACTAATTAAATAAGTAAGTAATTAAATAAGTCAGTAAGTGATTATACAAATCAGTAATTAAATAAGTCAGTAAATGATTAAACAAATCAGTAATTAAATAAATAAGTAATTAAGTAACTAAGTAATTTAATAAGTCAGTAAGTGATTATATAAGTCAGTAATTAAATAAGTAAGTAAGTGATTAAATAAGTCAGTAATTAAATAAGTAAGTAAGTGATTAAATAAGTAAGTAAGTGATTAAATAAGTCAGTAATTAAATAAGTAAGTGATTAAATAAATCAGTAACTATATAAGTAAGTAATTGAATAAGTCAGTAATCAATTAACTATGTAATTAAATAAGTCAGTAATTAATTAATTAATTGATTAATTAATTAATTAATTAACTATGTAAGTCAGTAAGTAATTAAATAAGTCAATAATAAAATAAGTAAATTATTAAACAAGTCTGTAAATAATTCCATAAGTAAGTCAGTGATTAAAGAAGTGGGTAAGTAATGAAGTGAGTCAGTGTTGAGGTCATCAGTAGTGAGGTCATAGCGTGCTGTGTTTACCCTCTGAGTCTTGTCCAGGTAGATCTTAGTGTAGAACAGCTGGTCGTCGTCGTTGTCTTTGTATTTCCACAGCTGGACAATCGTACTGAGCTCTGAGGCGAAGCCGATGAACCCTGAACACACAATCAACAATCAACAATGGATAGAAATCATTTAAATACAATACAATACAAACAGAGAAATATGAAAAGATTATATAAAGTATGATGATAAAAAATCGACACGAAATTTGTTTTGATCGGTACGCACAAACTTCATACAACGTTTATATAACATGAACAATTACAGCTTGAACACTGAGCAGTGTCTCACCTCCAGAGTTCAGGTAGCGTTTCCCAGCATGCACCTCGGGGTACTTGTTGGCCAGTCTCTGATCAGGCCAGCAGAAGCCCTCAGCGGAGAAAACCACCTGGTGACCCAGACGGGAAAACTTGGACAGCAGCTCCTCAGGACCGGACGCAAAGATGACGTCATAGCTGCAGAGAGGGTTTCAGAATAAAAGCTTCTGACAGGAATGGTGAAGATTTCAGAATAAAAGCTTCTGACAAGAGAGTTTTTAAGAATAAAAACTTCTGACAGGAATGGTGAAGATTTCAGAATAAATGCTTCTGACAAGAGAGGTTTTAAGAATAAAAGCTTCTGACAGGAGACGTGAGGGTTTCAGAATAAATGCTTCTGACAAGAGAGGTTTTAAGAATAAAAGCTTCTGACAGGAGACGTGAGGGTTTCAGAATAAAAGCTTCTGACAGGTGAGCAGAGGGTTTCAGAATAAAAGCATCTGACAATAGAGGGTTTCAGAGTAAAAGCGTATGACAGGAGAGCAGAGGGTTTCAGAATAAAAGCTTCTGACAGGAGAGGAGAGGGTTTCAGAATAAAAGCTCCTGACAGGAGAGGAGAGGCTTTCAGAATAAAAGCTTCTGACAGGAGAATTGAGGGTTTCAGAATAAAAGCCTCTGACAGGAGAGGGTTTCAGAATAAAAGCTTCTGAAGGGAGAGGTGAGGGTTTCAGAATAAAAGCTTCTGACGGACAACAGAGTTTCAAAGTAAAAGTTCAAGGACCATTGGAAAGTTCCAACTCTGACCATTATGTCTTTTTCACATTTTCTTTCTATGATAAATAGATTTATAGATTTTCTGAGATTTTTTAAACCTGCTGGTGGATTTTAGCCTGGCTAATGCCAGACTATATCGCAAATGAGATATAGTCTGGAGACCACCTATTCATTTTGCAGTAGAGGAGGCGTGGTTTACGATCATTCAGAGCCATTTATTGGGCGCTACGAATGTCTATCATAAGCATCTGTACGTAGTTCTTAACTAATCGTATCAATTATACGGCGAGACGTCCACAACGACCGGGGTCTCGCTAACCCCATTAGATTAGCCACTAACGGGGCTAGTTGGTAGATTGGGCTTTTGCCAAATCTTGTTGGAAGCAAGGTTAAAACATCCTTTTTGGTGGTGATAAAGGAGTGTAAAGCCAAATGTTGTTCTTCTTTTAAAATAAACTTTGGCTCTAAACTATCTAGAACACTGTCTACAGCTAGATCCAAAGAGAGCTTTGCATCTGCTGCAGCCATGTTGGATCCGTAAGAAAACTACAAGTTTCCGTCTGTCCAACAGTACACTTCATCGTCTTGCCGTCCCTCCCCATTCTGTGATTGGATACCAAAAGCAGGGCTAAGAATTGGTCATGGACACCATGCTGACTTGCAGCTCGAAACGAAATCAAGTTCGCAAGGCAGCATGGGTAAAACCAGTCTAGGTGGATTTTGGGGTTCAGGGGATTAACCGTTTCACGTTTTTTTCTGCTTGTGCAGCAAGACTTTTGATCTTAATCATCAATGAAACTGAATACTCCTGATAACACAATAACTACCTTCATATTCTCCACTTTTATAAACACACCTTTGTTCTCAGGTCTGTGTAAGTAGAACAGGTGAGTCAGGTTTCACATTGAAGACGAAAGAAAGGAACAAAAAGTAAAGAATGAGAATAAAAAGATAAAGAGAAGCCGAGAACAAAGAGTAAAGAGAAATGAGGACACACAGTCAGACAGGTGTTCCTACCTGTCCACGAACATGACAACCATGTCCTTGTTGTCAGAATGTTTCAGCAGCTCTTTCTTCAGCCACCTGACCTTCTGACCTCCACCCACTGTCCGAGCCACGTCCCCCCCCTTCCACTCCTCCCCCAGACCCAGCACCTGCACGCACACACACACACAAAATGTTGACATTCCTGCAGTCGTTTGTTTAAATGGATCTAAAATGAAAATGGGCAGAGAATTCTTGTGTGTGTGTGTGTCTGTGTGTGTGTGTGTCTGTGTCTGTGTCTGTGTGCGTCTGTGTGTCTGTTTGCCCGTGTGTATGTGTGTCTGTGTGCCCGTGTGTGTGTGTGCCCCGTGTCTGTGTGTGTGTGACTGTGTGCCCGTGTGTGTCTGTATGTGTTCTCTGTGTGCCTGTGTGTGTGTCTCTGTGTGCTTGTGTGTCTGTAGTGTGTGTGTCTGTGTGTGCCTGTCAGTGTGTGTGTGTGTGTGTGTGTGTGTTTGTGTGTCTGTCTGTCCGTCTGTGCCTGTGTGTGTGTCTGTGTGTGTGTGTGTGTGTGTGTGTGTGTGTGTGTGTGTGTGTGTGTGTGTTCTCTGTGTGTCTGTGTGGGCTTGTGTGTGTGCGTGTGTGTCTGTAGTGTGTGTGTGTGTCTATGTTCTCTGTGTGCCTGTGTGTGTGTCTGTGTGTGCCTGTGCGTGTGTCTGTGTCTGTGTGCCTGTGTCTGTCTGTGCCTGTCTGTGTGCGTCTGTGTGTGTGTGTGTCTCTGTGTGCCTATGTGTGTGTCTCTGTGTGTGCCTGTGTGTGTGTGTGTGTGTGTGTGTACCTTGACAGTGTAGTTAAACTCTCTAGCTGTCCTCATGAAGCGTGTGAAGCCATCAGTCTCTTCTGTAGCTGCTGTGATCACCAGTAGGTTCTCTACAAACACAAACACAAACACTTAGTAGTAGTACACATTAGTACACAAACTATTTAGACACAATACGTGGAGCAACAAACACTTCTAAAATTCCATTTTATTAAATTAAAAATTAAATTAAATTTTGGTTGATTTGCAGATAAATACTATAAATAGACATTTACTGTCTATTATTTGTCTCCAGGGCAGTTTAAGGGTTAATGTCTTTGTGCTGTAATTAATCTGAAATTACTGAAATTCAAACTAAATTTTGGTGGATTGGAACGATCTTTCAGTCCCAGTGGATTCTGGGAACAGTAGTTCCTTTATGATTAAAATATGAAACATTTATCTGGTAGTTGTTGTCTTTGTTCAGGGTTAAAATTATTTATTGTTGTTATTTTTAATGATCGTAAACAGTAAATTGTTTAGAATTACAGATCAGAATTCTGGATGTTTTCATCAGCTCCACTAACTATTAATTATTCAAAAAAACTAATATTTCTGTTCATTAATCTCATTTATTTCCATGTTTCCTCCCTCAGTCACTTCATAATGTCCTTTCACAATAAAACAGGAACGAGTTAAAACACACACACACACACACACACACACACACACACAGCTGTCCACACATACACACACTCACACATACAAACACACACAGACACAGCTGTCCACACACACACACACACACACACATACATAGACACAGCTGTCCACACACACACACACACACACACACATACATAGACACAGCTGTCCACACACACACACACACACACATACATAGACACAGCTGTCCACACACACACGCACACACATACACACACACATAAAGAGAGAGACACACATGCACACGCACACACAAACACACACACAGACACAGCTGTCCACACACACACACACACACCTCAAATGATTCTAGTAAATTCTGTGGTGGATTCTGTTAACACACTGTGCTCTTATTTTGAAAGCAGCATGTGTTTAGCATCAGGAAGTAATTCAGACCGTTAGGCACAGCTTAGCCTTTTGTGATTAAAACTACTTTGTCAGCTAATGCTAACTGAACAGGGAATGCATGTGTGTTTGGAGAGTTTGGATCATCTGTGGTCGGCCGGACAGGTTGATGGTATTTAGTTCATACGGAGAGATGATGTGGGGACGGGACTGAGACAGACTGGGAGGCATCAGGCATCTCTCTATCATGCTGGAATTGCTTTGCAGCAGAGAAGTGGGGTGGGCAGCTTGGTAAATTCAGTGGCCCTCATTTATCAAACGAGTGTTCGACAGAAAGTGAGCGTAAAGTGGGCGTACGATCATTTCTACAAGCCTCGGAATTTATCAATGTGGACGTGAGTGGAGGGTACGATCAGATCTCAGTCTGCTCTCAGCTCATGTACGCAGGTTTGAGTCAGCGTGAAGTCACACGTCTGAGTCTGAGAATTGATCTTAGACTATAGTATCGATGCCTGGAGCTGATCAAACTCTGTGGTGTTTTGATTTTTAATGGTGACAAAGCAAACATGTTTCGACTACATCATTGATAATTAAAACATCATTTAAAATAAATACACCCTGCAATCGTGAAATTCTTTAACCAGAATACTAGCTGAGGATATTAAATGTTGTTGTCTTCTGCTGTTTACTGTTATCCAGCTGGACACCGGAGCGCCAGCGTCTCTTTTACCACCAGTGCTGCCCGAATAGAAACATTTCCAATCAGCGCTGCCACACGTTCCTCTGACTAGGACAACATTATTAGTAAATGTAAAGAGGTGAATAATATATCTCCATCATAATAATAACATTATTCAGATATTATATAGATTATTAGGCTTTATATATCACGATGTATAAATGAATTACTCAAACCTCGCCAGGAGTTTAATAGTCCGCTACTCTGCTGACAGCACCACTGATTTCCTTCCTTTTCACTTTTTATGCTGCCAAACAAAACCAGTTTGTTGTGTTGCTGCTGTTGGACGTCAGCGTTTCACTTTCTGACTCTGAGAAATTCCTCTTCTTTTGGAATTAAAACTTACTTTAAAACATTGTTTACCTCCTTCAACCAAAAAGCTGTGAAAACTTCTAAGTCCGTGCTCCAAATGTAAAATATTCACTGAACTTGTTTGAGTTTATAACTATAACAACTTTTATTTCATAAATCTCTGTCGCTGTGTATTTCTGTAATTTGTCTATATTGCCCCTATTGTCATTTGTAATGGTGCACTTTGCTAATAAAGCTGACTTTAGGGGGGAAAATCCTCTTTTTGGCCGTATTGCGTCATTCGGTATCATAAACTCTGGAAGCGAGCCTTCTGAATCAGGTATATATTACTTATATATTAGGGCGTGGTATTTAAATGACGCTTGTTTCCAGCCGCCGCATTTATCAACAGCCGATCATTGTCACGCTGTGATTGGAGAGATACGTTCGTTTCTACGCTCATTTGATAAATGAGGGCCACTGTGTGTGTGAATGTGCGTGGATGTCTCAGAGGAGGAGCCACAGTCTAGGTCATTAATGGAAACCCTGGAGCACGTGTGTTTGTGTGTGAGCATCGGGGTTACGGTTACGCGCACTACAGAGAGCAGAGGAGAATTATAAGCTGCTTTGTTGAGCCAGAAATGACACACAGTCTTGTATATAGGATAAATAACATAAGCTTATTTAGTTTGTTAAATAAAAGGACCAGATTTATAGGAAAAGTTACCTTTAATGACTTGTGTTGTGATCTGGTGCTAGAAAATAAAATTAATTTGATTGTCAAAGGGGGCGGGGGGTGCCCCTAATATAATGCAGTGCCCCCCCCCCCACGATAATCAAATTTATTTTATTTTAAATCACAACAGAAGTCATTTAAGGTTACCTTTCCTATAGAATAGGTCTATATTTTGTCCTTTTATTAAACATACTAAATAGCCTTATGTTATTTATTTTATGTACACGTCAGCATGTCATTTCTGTCTCTACATGTTTGACGTGTACAATTGTCGTCTGCTCTCTGAATTGCGAGCAGCGGAGTTCTGCCCAATGCACGCACACACATGCAGTTTCCCATTAACGACCTAGACTGTGGCGGCCCGCTTTAGGCTAATTTGCCGCGCTATAGTCACATTTCAAGCTACTTAAAGTATATTTACACTTTCATTGATATAAAGTTCTACTGTGTTGTGTTGCCGCTTCTCAGCAGAGTGTCTGTCACCCGCCAGTCACTCATTCCCCCGACCTCTCCGTCCTCCGAGACAGACTTACACACACACTGAATACCGAGCTGGTTTACCGAGGTCCAAACACATAAGGCGTCAATCTCCATGTCTGAGCATGGAGGCAAACCAGGAAGTGCCTTAAGCTGCATTCTACCGAAAATTCCAGCAGGGGGTGCTAACTTTGGCTGCAAAAAAAATCTGTCCATTCATTTCAATGCAAAATTTGAAAACTTCTCACTTGATTTATTACCTCAGAAATTTTTTTTAAGGACCACACTATGGTCTCAATCTTCTTCAAGACAATCTGATGTTAATAGTTCTAATAATGGTCCCATTTAGAAGAAAATAGAAGATAAAGAATCTATGATTTGGGGCGTGGCTACCATTGATTGACAGGTCACTAACAAGGCCAGCCGTCATCAGGAGAGAAGCAGAACAATGCGTATCCACGGCAATGTGTCAATAAAGTTATATATAACGTTACATAGCTATAAAAAAGGACATTTATCGATTTGGTCTCATAACTTTGACCCTTTCACTGTATTTTCACTTAATGACAGTTTATTTGAACGTTTTGTTCAGTAAAAATGTCTTGTTCAGCGTTTGGTTGGACTAACAGACACTCGTTAGTCGCTAGTCAGATCCCTCTCGCTCCTCCACAGTCCGGATATGGTCTGCTCCCCGTATCGGAAACAAGATGGTGAAACAAGATGGTGAAACAAGATGGCGACGAGTGTAACGATGAACTCGATGCTTCCAACGGGCCACAAACCAATGGGTGACGTCACGGTGACTACGTCCATTATTTATAAACAGTCTATGTGCTGCATGCACTGTTTGGTAGCTGCAAGCTAACATTAGCTTATAATAAATGTTGCTTTAATCACACAAAGGTCAACTGTGAATAACAATCTGAATTACTTCTTGTCGCTAAACACATGCAGCTTTCAGAATAAGAGCACAGTGTGTGAACAGAATCCATCAAAGAATTTACAAGAAGACTGTCAAAATAAGATGCCTTAAAAGACATTGAAGAACCCTTATTTTCTTTACAATAATTAATAAAATATGCGATCATTAGGACAAGTGTACATGATGGAATGGTGGCATTAGAATGTGCGAGAGGCACCAAATTCGGGTTTTTCATTGAAAAAGAAATTCTCCAGGGGGCATAAAGATTCTATGTCACGGTATCTCCCGACTGTGAAAAATGTTGTGTGAGGTGTTTGCTGTTTGTGTTTAGCTCTCAAAGTGCACAAGATTGATGCATTTAAGTTAAAATGTACAATTTGGTAGGGGAAAAACTGGTTTTATTTCTCACCTCTTCACCTCATTCTGTACTGTTAGACTGCAAAAACGTCTTTATTTGTCTTGTTTTTTAACTGGATTATTGAGCTCAGACTGGAGCTGGTTCTGACTAAACCTGTCTGACACAAACAGCTAGTGTGTGAGTGTGTGTGGAGGAGCAGCAGACATACGGAGCCTTCTGGATCCTTCTGGAACTTTCTGCTGCTGCTCACACACACACATCAGTGCTTTAAGAGCTGCTCTCCAACACCAGGAAAAACCAACAAACTATCATTTACAAACTACAAACATTCTGCTGGAGAATCACGTTTACTGGATTTTCTGCTCGTTTCAGAAACAAAGAGGAAGGGTTTTTTCTGGCTTCATTTCATCATCAAAGGTAGAAAACGCACATTCAGCAAAAAAAAAACTCATAAGCTTCAAATACAAAGTATCATTAAGGCACCAGAGCTGCAACAATTACCGGTAGTTATTTTTCATGGAAAAAATGTCAGAAAATGGTTTTTTTTCAGGCTCTTAAATCTGAGAAATTCCTGATTTTCTCATCATTAATTATATTAACGTGAATATCTGGATTCTGGAGAAGAAAACGAGATGTTTTACCAAACTTCACCTTCCACACTCACACTTTTCTCACTTTTTGTGACATTTTATGAAGCAAACAATCAATCAACTAACCAGTAAAGCAAATAATCAGCTGGTTAATGAAAGTAACTGTTAGTTTCGGCCACAAAACGTATAATTGTATTATTATTATTGCTGCATTGATATGAAATCAGAATCAAAACATTGTGAGAAACAGATAGAGAGAAGTCTCATTTTATTTTATTTATTTTAATGTTTTTTATTGTCCATTTGTCCTTTTTTCATGTGTCATAATTGAACATTTCAGCTTCGTCTCTTGCATGAATAGTGTTTTATTAATAAACTATGTTATATTTCTATTGTTAATATCATACCTTATAATAACAACTATTAATATTGTACATTAATTCCTTCATTTACTCTTTTTTGTATTTTTCTCCAATAACTACAGGTGTTGCAATATGCAGGTATTGACAATAGTCCAAATAAATATGAATAGCATGTCATTATTAATAATAATAATAATAATAATAATCAGTTGTCTTTGTGTTTGGCCTCAAAATAAAAAGCAAATTAAATCTGAAATATCAATTTATGTCACATTTTAAGAATTAATTAATGCCTACATTTATTTGTCAGAGCTACAGGATCCATATCAAGCTTTTTGATTTAAAAAAATATGATATTTTCTCCACATCCCCTCACAGGTTTATACAGTGATGGAATAAAAATATTACACCATCGTTTCTTCAATTTATTGTTCATTTTAATGACTGGTACAACTACAGCTACATTTGTTTGGACAAATATAATGACAATTTTCCCATGGTTTTATTGATAATGATTTTGATTATTATCAATAAAACCATGGAAAATGTCTAGATATTAGCTCTTAAATTAAACTCTTTGTTGTTATCATTGTGTTTGTCCAAACAAATACCTTCAGTTGTACCAGCCATTAAAATGAAGTTTTAACCACAAGTTTCTGTGGTAGTTTGTCAGAGATATGAACACAGTTAAGATTTATTGGGATTTTGTATCCAAACTCTCAAAAGCTAAAAAGTGAATAATGCAAATTGTGATTTGTTTTTTTACTTTTGCACTGAAGTTGTGACTCTTCTCAACCCTAAACATGCTTTTCTTTTGTGAACATTTAATCAGCAATGGGCATGTCACATTAATGTATACCTAAAGGTCAATTGAGCCATTGTGAACAGAAAATTTAAGTATCTTCCCAATGTTTGGCCTCTATTGGCCTTGCTTCCAAGCTCAAATATAAATCTGATGATAAATCAGTTGATAAATCAGATGATAAATCAGATGATAAACCAGTTGATAAATCAGATGATAAATCAGATGATAAATCAGTTGATAAATCAGTTGATGGTGATCTGAGGATCTCGGGGTGAATTCCTGCTCGCTAGCCTCAGGCTCAGTTAAAAGTTCAGTTTGAGGTTAAATATTTTCCGCAGCAGCTGAAACTAACAGTTAGTAAGTCCTAAAGTCGCAGTGGGACATTATTGACGGCTCTGAGTCGCTGTTGGAGCCGTTATAATAGGTCTGAATGTGGATCCGTAGCCCCAGCGGAGCCCCGGTCGAGCGATCCGCCCGGGCGGGCTAGGGGACCTCCGGGGCGGCCTTACCTGGGGAGAGCCTCCGCTGGTCGGCCGACACGGAGCTGAGGGAGACGGCGACAGCCAGCAGGCAGAGCAGGACACACGAAGACATGTTTGTTCCTAAAACCCCGTTAACGGTTCCGTTAGACCCAGAACTGACTGCTCTCCGTCCTCACTGCCTCCAATCCCGGACCCGGACTGCTTAAATCTCGGCTCCAGATATCGCGATAGCAATGCATCGACACTACGATGTCAACAGACCAAAGTCAATGGCTCTTTCGCACGTACGCCAATGGAAGGCGCAGGAGCATTGATTGACAGGTAAGAGCAGCGAATCAGCGCGCCGAAGCGGTTCCGTGTGAGCCAATCAGAGCAGTACAAATGGAAAGGAGTGGGCGGAGAATTGTTTCGTGGCCTCCGGCTGCAGAAAGTTCGCGAAAATGGAGAAAGTGAGTGTTTGCCACGTCTGACGGCACATTCCTGAGACAGAGAGAGAGAGAGAGAGAGAGAGAGAGAGAGAGAGAGAGAGAGAGAGAGGGCGGGGCTATTAAAGTTAATAAAACATCACATTCATAATTATTTTAGTTTTCTCTTCATGGAAAAGTAGCTTTAAAGTAGTTTTACTCAAGTACTTTAACTTTTACTGTATTTTTTCATTCTTTTTTTTTGCTTTACAGCATCTCTGAGTATCTATAAACGTGCTATATAAATGTAATTATTATTATTATTTTATTTTTTTAATTATTATTATTATTATTGCTATTACTATTACTATTATTATATTATTAATATATATTTTAAAAAAAATAATTATTATTATTATTTCCACTTTAGCAACTTCATACTTTATACTACTTCTAAAGTAAAACCTACATAAATATATGACTAAATTAATATGACATTTAATATTGCAAAAAATAAATATTGTGGGAGGCAGAAAAACAAAAGTAAATTTAATTTATAAAAATAATACTGAAATATATTTTTAAAAAACATTTCTGCATTATTTATAAAAAAGCAGATAGAATTCTCAATGTTTTTAAAATGCAACAAAAAAATCCAAAACATAAGGAATAAGTAAATAATAATAATTATTATGATATTATGATTAATAATAATCATAATAAACATATGACATCTTTCAATTACAATCAATCAATCTTAAGTAAATTATTCTGATACATTTTATTTGAAAATATGTAAAACTATCATTTTTAATACTTTATTTTTTAGTGTATTTAGCATTTTCATTTGTCTCTAATTTTGTTGTTTATTTAAAAACATATATTTTTATTTAAACTTGTACATAGATATTTATGTATGTGAGCTACTTTTATAAATATAATTTAATGTGTAATATTCTGGCACACTGTTTATAATGCTCCTAATGGTTGACTTTAAATTTATTTTCAATTTTCAATTTTTAAACTGTTGATACCTTTTATATTTCTTCTTGTTTAAATTGTAAATTGTTAATACTTTTTTGATTTTTTTTAACTTGTTTATTTGTTAATATCTGTTATATGTATACTTTATACTGCTGTTTACTATTTGTTGTTATTTTGCTGCTGTAACTCTTGTGGGACAAATAAAATCTTCATCCTGTTATGTTCATTTTTTTTTCAATCATGTTTAATCATCCAGAAGTGTCAGAAAAAAAAATCCCCCCAAATCATTGTTTATATTTCATCAATAACTCAATAATTAACCATGTCAATCAATATTTAGTGCATGGCGTTCTTCATCTCTCACAGATCAATGATTCAATGAGGATAATTAACTCGTTTTTCATTAAAAAAATGCTTTTAAAAACATTTTGATGTACCTTTGAAACCTATATACAAGAAAACCAATGGTTTTAAATTGTTCAATTGTTTTCTTTTAATAAAAAAATATGTTTAACTATTTTTAAAAATATTGTTTAACTTTTAAATGGGTCAATTTGACCCGCAACATAACAGGAACCCCGCCCCTTGCCGCTTGCTGCCGTGGTAAAGCGAGCTAAAGTGGGTTAAAGCGGGTTAAGGCGGGTTGAAAAATAAAGATAATACCAAAACAGAGTGAGAGAAAATGTATTTAATTTCATTTATAATAAATAATACAGACATATATTTGAATGCAGATTCATTCAGAAAATTCTCAATGTTTTTGAAATGCAAGTAATTTTTTTCAAAACCATGAAGAATAAGTAAATATAAGTCGTCTTAAAAAAACATTTCTGAAAAAATTGTAATAATAATAAAAATAATAATAATTGTTATTATTATCATTATTATTTTTAATATTATTATTATTATGAAAATACTTTAAACTATTGTTTAAAGATTTTTAAACTTAAAATGGGTCAATTCGACCCACAACATAACAGGAGCCCCGCCCCTTGCCGCTTGTTGCCGTGGTAAAGCGGGTTAAAGGGTTAAAGCGGGTTGAAAAATAAAGATAATACTAAAACAGAGTGAGAGAAATTAAATTAAATTAATAATAAATAATACAGACATATATTTTAATGCAGATTAATTCAGAAAATTCTCAATGTTTTTAAAAAGCAAGTTTTTTTTTCAAAACTAAACTATTTTAGTTTTAAATTTAAAATGAGTCACAGGAGGGTTAAATCGATGAGCTGTCTGACGTCAGATGCCCTGCCCCTTGCTGCTTGTTGCCGTGGTAACGTGACAACAAGGCAGCAGCAGAGAAACACGTTCATTGTTTGTTTAATAAATCCGGCTTAAAGCGGGTCAGAGCGGGTGTGTGTGATGGACGGACCCGGACTCCGGTTCTTCACCCCCGCGGAGGTCTCTGTTCACAACACCGAGGCCGACCTGTGGCTCTCCTTCCTGGGCAGAGTGGTCGACCTGAGCCCGCTGATGGAGCAGCACCGAGGTCAGCAAGTAATTCACAAAAAATACACACGACGTCATGGGGTGGTCAATAAATCAGGCAGATTTGAAAATGAAATAAAAATAAAAAATAATAATAATAATTCACCCAGTTTCCTATTTATTATTTACTGTTGCTGCACTGCAGAGAAAGATTCTGCTTTTTACTGCACATTTATTTTAAGATACTATGTAGATTAAAATCTGACATTCAAAACATGTGATCAGTTTATAAAATATTTTAAATACTCACTGCTGCTTTTTATTTTGTTTTGTTTTGAAATGTATTTTCCAAGTCTTAATAATTTTAAAATGATATATATACCCTAAAAGATTTTAACTTTTCAGATTAATAATAAATTGTGATGTTAAAATATTAGTTGTTAATTATTATCATTATTATGATCATTATTATCATTATTGTATTTATATTATTATTATTATTATTATTATTATTGTTGTTATTATTTCCACTACAGCAACTTCATACTTTCTACTACTTATAAAGTAAAACCTACATAAATATGTGACTAAATTAATATGTCATTTAATATTGCAAAATATTGTGGGAAACAGAAATATAATACTGCAACAGAGTGAGAGAAATTTAAATGTAATTTATGATAATAAGTAGTCTTTTAAATGTATTTCTGTATGAATAATAATAATTATTATTAATGTAGTTACAAATAATGTTTATTTATTATTATAAATATATTATTAATATTCATATTATTATTGTCATCATTATCATTGTTATTGTTGTTGTTATTATTATTATTATTATGATACAAGGTAAAAGCTTCACATTATTTATTGAATAGATGGAAAAAAAGGCAAAAGTGTTTATATATACATTCCGTTTTATTCACATTTAAAAAAATGTTTTTTTTAATTATTTCTGTGTTATTCTGCACAAAGACATGTCATGTCTGTCCTCTTAGGAGACGTCCTCCTGTTACCCATCATGGAGGTCGCAGGAAGAGACATCAGCAGCTGGTTCGACCCTGAGACTGAAGACGTGAGACACATGTCCTCTGTCCCCTGACCCCTGTCCTCTGTCCCCGTCTCCGGTCCCCTGACCTCTGTGCCCTGTCCTCTGTCCCCTGTCCTCTGACCTCTGTCCCCTGTCCTCTGTTCCCTGTCCTCTGTCCCCGTCTCCTGTCACCTGACCTCTGTCCCCTGTCCTCTGACCTCTGTCCCCTGTCCTCTGTTCCCTGTCCTCTGACCTCTGTCCCCGTCTCCTGTCCCCTGACCTCTGTCCCCTGTCCTCTGTTCCCTGTCCTCTGACCTCTGTCCCCTGTCCTCTGTCCCCATCTCCTGTCCCCTGACCTCTGTCCCCTGTCCTCTGATCTCTGTCCCCTGTCCCCCATCTCCTGTCCTCTGTCCCCCGTCTCCTGTCCTCTGTCCCCCGTCTCCTGACCTCTGTCCCCTGTCCTCTGTCCCCCATCTCCTGTCCCCCGTCTCCTGTCCTCTGTCCCCCGTCTCCTGACCTCTGTCCCCTGTCCTCTGTCCCCCGTCTCCTGACCTCTGTCCCCTGTCCTCAGGTCTTGAGGTTCGTGGACCCTGTGTCCTGCTGTCTCAGGTATTTCACCCCCAGAGGACGCTTCGTCCACGTCCCCCCCGCCGGTCCTCGCTCAGACTGGGTCTGTGATGGCGGGACGCCCTGGTGGAGGGACAAACGCTACCAGGTGGGACGCTTGTCCTCCAAAACCCGCTGGATCCGCGTGGTGAACACGCTGACGTCCCAGGAGACGCTGCTGCAGGTCAAACACAGACACTTATAAATACATCAAAATTGATAAAAATAAAATAAAAAAGAGGAATAGAAATAAATAGATAAAGAATTATATTTATATTAAATAATGAATGTCTACAATAATTTCTAATATTATTTTTGGTACGTTAAACATTATATTCATTTATTTATTGACTTATTTTTTGGCAGCGTCACATCCATCAGAGCAAATAAAACACAAGTTCAGATTTGTCCAATTCTCAGGTTCAGTCCCTCATCATTGACCCACCTTTTCCCTCAGAGAGAGAAACCCGACTTCTGACCTCTCTGTCTGCTCTCAGGTGTGTTCTGAGGAGACTCTGGAGCAGATCCTGCAGCGCTACCTGATCCACAACGCTCACGCCCGCAGCTACACCTGGAAGCATGCCGGCGCCGCACTGGACATGAGCCGCACGCTCGCCGACAACCACGTCCCCGACGACGACCACACGCTGACGCAGCTACGCCTCGACAGAGACCGCTTCACCCCCGCCCTCCTGCTGCACTTCAACGACGACCTCACTAATGGCTGACCCCTGACCCCTGACCTCTGACCCCTGACATCTAGTCCTCTCAGGAGCTGTCTGACCATTAAAACTTTCAACGAGCAGCGTTTTTTTACTCAAACATGTCTTTGTGCAGAATAGTTTTTATGCACAGTTATGATGACAGAAATAAAAATAAAATTAGATTTTATATAAACACTTTTCTTAGTGGCCACAAGTGTCACAGATAATGTAAAACACAAAATGACCCAATAAAGATGTAAAAATTACAAAAAACGCCACAAAATTACCTAAAACCCCCACAAAATTACCAAGAAAAGGCAATAAAATGACTAAAAAGACACAAAATGACCACAAAAAAAGACGACAAAAAAGGCCAAAGCCAGTTTTCTTTCTGCTCTGTGTAAACAGCCTCTCCTGTCCTCTCCTCTCTGCTCTGTGTAAACAGCCTCTCCTGTCCCCTCCTCTCTGCTCTGTGTAAACAGCCTCTCCTGTCCTCTACTCTCTACTCTGTGCAAACAGCCTCTCCTCTCCTGTCCTCTCTGCTCTGTGTAAACAGCCTCCCCTGTCCTGTCCTCTCCTCTCTGCTCTGTGTAAACAGCCTCTCTTGTCCTGTCCTCTCCTCTCTGCTCTGTGTAAACAGCCTCTCTTGTCCTGTCCTCTCCTCTCTGCTCTGTGTAAACAGCCTCTTCTGTCCTCTCCTCTCTGCTCTGGGTAAACAGCCTCTCCTGTCCTCTCCTCTCTGCTCTGTGTAAACAGCCTCTCCTGTCCTCTCCTCTCTGCTCTGTGTAAACAGATTCTCAGTGAATATTTGTCACGTGACCGTTGGTCTCAACAGAATCAATCATGTCTTCACAGTGTCCCTCATTTATCAAACGAGCGTACGTCAGAAAGTGGGCGTAAAGTGGGCGTAAGATGACTTCTACGCAAGCCTCGGCATTTATCAATTTGGACGTGAGCGGACGGTACGATCAGATCTCACGTCTGGCCTCAGCTCGTGTACGCAAATCTGAGTCATCGTGAAGTCACACGTCTGAGTCGGAGAATTGATCTTAGACTATAGTATCGATGCCTGGAGCTGATTACACTCTGTGGTGTTTTGATTTTTAGTAGTGACAAAGCAAAACATGTTTAGACTACATAATTTATCATTAAAACATAATCCATAAATAAATAAACCCTGCGATCGTGAAATTCTTTAAACAGAATACCAGCCGAGGATATTAAATGTTGTTGTCTTCTGCTGTTTACTGTTGTTATTATTATTATTATCCCGCTCCGACACTGTAGCGTCAGCGTCTCCTTCACCAGCGGTGCTGCCCGAATAGAAACATTTCCAATCAGCGCTGTCACACGCTCCTCTGACTAGGACATCATTATTAGCAAATGTAAAGAGGTGAATAGTATATCTCCATCATAATAATAGCAATATTCGGATATTATATAGATTATTAGGCTTTATATATCACGATGTAATTACTCAAACCTCGCCGGGAGTTTAATAGTCCGCTACTCTGCTGACAGCACCACTGATTTCCTTCTTTTTCACTTTTTATGCTGCCAAACAAAACCAGTTTGTTGTGTTGCTGCTGTTGGACGTCAGCGTTTCACTTTCTGACTGAGAAATTCCTCTTCTTTTAGAATTAAAACTTACTTTAAAACATTGTTTACCTCCTTCAACCAAAAAGCTGAAAACTTCTAAGTCCGTGCTCCAAATGTAAAATAATCACTGGACTTGTTTGAGTTTATAACTATAAGTACTTTTATTTCATAAACCTCTGTCGCTGCGTATTTCTGTAATATGTCTATATTGCCCCTATTGTTAATCGTAACGGTGCACTTTGCTAATAAAGCTGACTTTAGAGGGTGAAAAAAATCCCCTTTTTGGCTGTATTGCGTCCTTCGGTGTCGTAAACTCTGAAGGCGAGTCTTCTGAATCGGGTATATATTAGGGCGTGGTATTTAAATGACGCTTGTTTCGAGCCATCACATTTATCAACAGCCGATCATTCTTACGCTGTGATTGGCGAGATACGATCATTTGATAAATCACACGTGGACCCTGTCGTAAGACGAAATATACACTCAGATCTGCGCTCGTTTCTACGCTCGCTTGATAAATGAGGGCCAGTGTCTCTGAGGAGCAGAATTTAATGTTTTTAATAGGATCTGGTTTATTTTAAATGACACATGGAGAATAAAGAGATTCTGACACAAATATCAACATTTAACCCAAATTTTGGTCACTTTTTATTTTGTGAAAGAAGATTGTGAAAGAAGCAGGCACACAGACATTGAAAGCTACACTAAAATGGACCAGTTAAGCTATGGGTGTTTTCAACAATCAAACAGAAGTTACAACATGCACAAGCTTTAGCAACTCCAGACTATGAATAACCTTTTTTGCTATATGTGGCAAACAGACAGGACTCATACGCCTCAGCGGTGTTGATGAAGGAAACATTGGGCCTCATTCACGAACCGTTCTTAAGAACAAATTTGTTCTTAAGTCCTACTTACGAAGATTTTACGAAGATTGTGGCATTCATGAATTTTGTTCTTATCCAGGATTTTTCTTAGGTAAGAACAAATCCTACGAACACTCAGGAGTACTCTTAAGCACATTTCAGTGCTGACATGTTGGCATGGTTGTGTTGTCTTCTTTTGTTAAGTTAAATAAAATACATTACAGTGAAATTTCCGTCATATTTATGTGTTTATTTATTTATTTCATTTTTTTTCATTTTTCATTTTAATTAAATTAAATGTGTCAAAGCTTTAACATGAATCAAGTAAATTGGAAATCATGCCGTCCGTTAATGATACCACCCTATTTATAGGTGGCATTTCTCCACGACCTACAAAACAATGGCATATATATTGCTGCTGCAGGAGGGCTCTGTCCGTACTGGTTCTGTTGCAAGTTGGCTCTGCGGGACTTGATCTGTGATAAAAAATAAATAAAATCAAGCCTAGGTTGCAACCCCTCAGTCCACAACCTCTGGACACAAACTCGCCAAGGGCCCCTGCCTAGTGCCTACACATGCAAAGTGTGCGCGCAAAGGCGCTCTTCCCATTACGCACATAACAACCGGCCAACACACAACCACACAAAATAACTGTCATTTTAGGTCTGTTTTGTTTGGCACCTGTCACGTACAGGACGATATACACATAGACGGATTATCATGACCACGAGCCCCTGTCTACACACGCATTATGTGCGCGTGCAACCACGCTCTTTCCATTACGCACATAACACAGGCACACACAACCACACATTACTGTCCGCTCAAATAGCCAGCCCTTGTAGTATTAATTAAAATAGAGGTAACACCTAAAAAAAAACTCAACTAGCGCATCCAGAGTGTTCCATTAATGCTCTCTCTGCCTCGCGCTGGCTGGCGCACACAGACGCACTTACACGCACAAATACAGGCACATGCCATGGAGGAGTCATGTTGTAATGGTAATAAAAAAAATGCACTAAATCGCGCTAATGTGTTCAGACCGACCATCCGACCAGGGGGACGAACACGGCACTCGGATGCCGACTCAGATACCGGCTACAGTCCTAGAAACTACTCACCTAAACCACCGGCTTTTTACTGGCCTTCTTCGAGGAAAAGTCCTTGATAAAGTAATCACAGTCCAACTCTCTGACCAGTTTGGCCTCTACGGCCAGTTACATATTGTGGTTTCAAGGTATTATTCCAGAAAATAAATTGTTTGTGTTGTTGCAACTTGCACTAAGGCTGCTCATTTTATTTATTTATTTATTTTCCCTGTGCTCCAACAGATTTACACTTTGCTTTAGGCATTCTGTTGCTGTTTCCTCTGTGTGGCGTCTACACACAGTCCTTTTTATGGGTCCTTTTATGGGCATTAATGGGCGGTTACCTATGCTAATCCTATGTAAATAAGACTCACCTGGCACGCCCGCTCAACTTACGAGGAGATGGCATTCATCAATTTAAGAACACGGCTGCGAACAATTCAGCCGCTTAAGAACACGTTGATGAATCTGACGTAGGGTCTTCTTAGAAATCTTCTTAAGAAGGACTTAAGAAAGAATCTAAGAAGATTCTTAAGAAGATATTGGTGAATGAGGCCCATTGTTCCGGAATGCGCTTCACAGAGGAGCAGCATAGTTTGGTAGCTCTCTGATTTTGCAATCTGATTTTGCATTTTGCTTAGTTTTTATGTATTATAATATTTTTGATGGATACTTCTGTGGATAGAAGAGTTTCATTGAAACGGAGCAAGTCTGGAGGACACCATCACCCTATTCCAGCTGAGTTGAAGAGGTGTTTTCATGGTTGCTGTGCTGGTGCAAAAGTTAAAGCTCGGAAATGGAGATATAAGCCTTTTCTGTCAGTCATCATGGGGAATGTCAACTCTCTGCCCAACAAGACTGATGAACTGGAGATACTGGTGAAGACTCAGAAAGTATACAGTGAGTGTAGTCTCTTGTGTTTTACTGAAACGTGGTTGAATCAAAACATCTCAGACTCCAATGTGGATCTACCTGGCTTCACTCTCATAAGATCAGACAGAGATGCTAAAGCTAGTGGCAAGAAGAAAGGTGGGGGCTTGGCTTTATTTGTGAACCAGAGATGGTGTAGTCCTTCACATGTTACTGTCAAGGAGAAGATGTGCTGTCCAGACATTGAATTATTGGCAGTTAGTATGAGACCATATTATGTACCAAGGGAGTTCAGCAGTGGCAGGCGGTGCATTTCACACTTAGGCCTTCAGTGGTGTCCAACTTAGTCAATAAATACCTTCCATTATGCCAGCATTTATAACACCAGGACTGGAGAGTAGTTAGAAACACACTTAAGCACTACTAGGCATTGCATCACCTCAGTTGTGTACAAAATGGGCTATTATCTGGCGCATTTTAAAAATTAACAAACCCGCATCAGCAATTAAAACATATCTGATATGCTACTGTCAAAACTTAAAAATAAAAGGGTCTTTAAAATTATGTATCAAAAAGTTTTATTAAATGAGTCCACAAAAAATATGCAAGCTTTAACAAGATTGTACAATAAATTGCAAAATCGCAGTTTAATATCAGAAAGAAAAAACTTTGTGAAAAAACTTTTTCATGTCAAAACGTGACATATCATGACTTTCTGTGACCTGTTGCTTTGCGTACAACCACACAGCTGCGCCAATGCACCAGATTATTTTCATACGTTGCAGAAGGGCAAGATTTTTTTGTTCCATTTTCAGTATATTTGTCATTTTAGTTCGTTATTATGGATTTGATATGAACGAAATAAATTATAAAGACATATTCAACGTGAAAAAAACACATTAAACGTGAAAAAAAATAAAATGTTTGCACTCACCAAAACGGCTGTGTCCCCCAAAACACTTATTTCAACACAAAATCCATTCTCCTCAACGTGTTGCTCTCCTTCGGCCATTGTGGGTTAAAAAAGTTTTTAACCGTTAACAGTCCCGGGTGTGACTCTGTTGATCTGCATAGCACTGCCGTGGCTCAAACTAGTAAATATCCATATCCAATCACAGGACGCGTAAATGTCACATTCAACGTGAGGCTAGCTAGAGGGCCTTACTGACACAACTCGTGATCTGATTGGCTATTGCAACTATCTATCAACTGTACTTGCCCGTTCACTTACAGTGCACAGACGCCCGCATTGTTGATTCTGAAGGCCTGGGCAGATTTCATACAGCCTGGCAACATAAGATAGCTGAATTCTGATTGGATAAAAACTCTAACTTTAAAACAGCAGCACTAGAAGGAGCATAATATGACATGAAGAGAATATGAATACTTTTAGATATTTAGGGAAAGTAAATTAAAAAATTAAATTAACCTTTATCATAATTATGATCATGATTTCTGGTTATGTTAGCAGAGAAGGCCTTGCTGGCCCTGACGGCCCACCACTGATATGCTCCCTCTAATATCATTAGAAAACATTCAATTAACTTTCATTGTTATGCTGATGACACTCAATTATATTTATATATATATATATATATATATATATATATCAAGCCAGGTGAAATTGATCAGCTTACTAAAATTAATGCAGCTTTAACGACATAAAAACCTGGATGGTCCAGAACTTCCTAATGGTAAACTCAGATAAAACTGAAATGATTGTGCTGGGACCCGAACACCTTCGAAACTCATTATCTAAAGATTTAATTAGCATCGATGGAATTACCCTGGCCTCCAATACCACCGTAAGGAATTTTGGAGTTATCTTTGATCAGGATCTGTCATTTAACTCCCATATAAAACAAGCTTCAAGGACTGCATTTTTTCACCTACGTAATATTACAAAAATAGACACAGCCTGTCACAGAAGGATGCAGAAAAATGTGTTCATGCTTTTCTTACTTCAAGGTTAGATTACTGTAATTAGGGCCTCGGGGCAATCGCACCGAGCACTGGTCCCATACAGCAATAGCTGTAGGGACCAGTGCTCAGGGCAAAGCACAACTGTTATACTGTGGATTTTTTCTTATTCCTCTTCCGGACGCAATTTCGTCCCGCTACTAGTCCTACAACTTGAAGAGTTGCAGGACAAGTTATATATCAAAACGTGCAGTTTGATCGGGATCGGTGTGCTATTACTTTTCTCTACAGAATACGAATTTTTCGCAACGTAAGTTGGGAAATTTTGGGCAGTTTTTCGCAACGTAAGTTGCGAAAAACTGCTCAAAATTTTGCATTGAAATGAATGGGACGGGCGACAAAAAATGAGCGAAAAAGTTGCGAATAATTGGAGATTTTTAAACGCCTACTTCTCCGGCATAATTTCACCTAGAGACTCCGTTTAAACTTTAAACAGTAGACACAAGTCTTGTGTATCGGTGTATTAATTTGCGTTTCGATAGGTCATATAGTTTTTTATCAATCCCTGTTCAATGACCATGATCATTTTTGGAGAAATTCTGAGATTATAATGGGTGTGTATTGCAAGGAATGTTCGTGTCACAGTGTGTGACATCATCGCCAGAGTGTAGAGGGAGAGAAAAAATTGTCAAAAAATAAATTTGAAAACTGCGCTCCAGGCCGCAAATTCCACTCCATTTGTCTTCTCACTCACAATCCTCTGATAAAGCTGTCAGAGTTATAGTTTGGGCATACGACGCACAGATTTGCCACCAAAACCACCAACAGCCTCATTGGCTCCCATATTAAAAACGCAGGGAGATTTCGGAAAAAGGGAAGATGGAACAGTTTTTTTAGATCACTCTAACAAAGCTATTTTTTCATTTTTCTTAAAAAAAAATCACATGTAGACGTTCAGGAAGAACTCGGGACGCTCAAAGTGAAGTCAGATCAATGATAGGTATTATGGCTTTGCCAAAAATGCTTCCCTTAAAACTCTTTAGTTGGTCCAGAATGCTGCTGCTCGTGTACTGACAAGAACCAAGAAAAGAGATAATATTTCTCCTGTTCTAGCTTCGCTGCACTGGCTCCTTGTAAAATCCAGAATTAGGGCCACGGGGCAATCGCACTGAGAACTGGCCCCTACAACAATAGCGAAGCCCCGAGCACTATTTGTTATACTGTGGATTTTTTCTTCTTCCTCTTCCGGACAGAATTTCGTCCCGCTACTAGTCCACTAGTAAAATTATATGTCAAAATGTGTGGATTGATCGGGATCGGTGTGCTATTACTTTTCTCTATGGAATATGAATATTTCGCGAAAAACTGCCCAAAGTTTTGCATTGAAGTGAATACGACGGCTGAAAAAAAATGAGCGAAAAAGAACAATAATTGGAGATTTTCAAACGTCTACTTCTCTCACACACACACGTAACTTTATGTGATTTTCGTTACACACACACACACACACAAACACACACATTTTGAGGTTAAAGGGCATAGGGCATTGCTGTATAAATAAATACTTGAAAAGGAATGCTTGTTATAGGTGTGCTCCTTGTATATAATATAGTATCATAGCATTACTAGTATTAATTGTTTGAAATCTCTGAAGAATCTCATCATAGTGTACACACACCGGCAGTCACCCCCATGGCCCTTTCAGAATTTCCCCAGAGGAAATTTTCTAGTTTAGTTTAAAATCCTTCTTCTTACTTACAAAGCTCTAAATGGTCAGGCACCATCATATCTTAACCCATTAAGGCCTAAAACGCGTGTAAAAAATGCTTGTAAAACCTATGGGTGATTTTGAAAGAACCCCCTAAAACCTGTTAAAGTTTTTCTAGAAATTCAACAGAAGATTTTTCAGCCTCTGTAGCAGATAGAAATGAAATTCAAAAAGTATTTGAGAGCTTATACCCGTGGCTTTCATGAGAAGTTGTGTTTATTTGTCCAAAAAAAATCCTATGCATAATACTAATACATGCCCATTAGCAAGATGCAAACATGATATAACCATTGGAAGAAATAGACATAGTTCTCATTAGCCTACTGTAATAAAAAATAATAATTATCATAATAATAATAATAAATAATAATAATAATACATTTTATATATTGCACTTTTCAGGGTACTCAACGACGCATAAAGTAATAAAAGACATAAACAGTCATGATTTCTTATATCATCATCACAATCAATTATTATCATTATTATCAATATTAATATATTATTAATAATATTATTATTATCTCCAGATGGCCACAAATCTGTCTGTTTCTTCGGTGAAAATATGTCGTCTAAAAACATATTCCTCATCCATAAATGCCGGTCGATTGGTTCCGAGGGTTCAAAGTCCGGATCAGCAATTAAATCACTTACTGCTGAGCTCCTCCGCTCATAGATATCGATATCGATATAGATATAGATATAGATATGACTATAGCCTCCGCTATAGTCATCTTCCTCCATGATTTAAAAGTTCTGGAAAAGTCCAATGTTGCATTGCGACACATGTATTCTGATCATGATTCTGATGCATTTCATTGGCCAAGAGACCGAAAATAGGTGGAAAAAAATACAAATACTATAAAATGACGTATCCGCTGTCCCGGCCTTAATGGTAGAGTGACGCAACAGAGCTCCCGGTTTCAATGGTAGAAATGCGGTAATGCTTTCCCGGCGTCAATGGGTTACAGACCTCATAGTGCCCTATTATCCTTCTAGAGCACTACGCTCCCAAAATTCTAGGTTACTTGTGGTTCTTAAAGTCCTTTAAAGTAGATTGGGAGCCAGAGCCTTCAGTTATTATGCTCCTCTCCTGTGGAATCATCTTCAGTACGGGAGGCAGACACCCTTTCTTTATTTAAGAGTAAACTTAAAACTTTCCTCTTTGACAAAGCCTATAGTTAGGGCTGGCTGAGACTCAGTCCCTTTGAAAGAATCAACCTAAATGAAATTAGACAACCCGTAGGGATCCCAATGGAGTTCAAAGCACAGGATGAGATCAGGGCTGGCTTGGAATCAATACACCCGTGGATTACCATAAATTAAAATGTTAACTGGATAAATTATGTCATAGTGGGGCTAGTTGGTAGATTAGGCTTTTGCCAAATCCTGTCGGAAGCAAGGCTAAAACATCCTTTTTGGTGGTGATAAAGGAGTGTTGTTCTTTTAAAATAAACTTTGGCTCTAAACTATCTAGAACACTGTCTACAGCTAGAACCAAAGAGAGCTTCAGGTCTGCTGCAGCCATGTTGGATCCGTAAGAAAAATACAAGTTCCCGTCTGTCCAACAGTACACGTCATAGTCTTGCCGTCCCTCCCTGTTCTGTGATTGGATACCAAAAGCAGGTTTAAGAATCAGTCATGGACACCATGTTGCCTTGCAGTTCGAAACGAAATCGAGCATGCAAGGCAGCATGGGTATACCCAGGGTAATATATATATATACACACATATGCACATATACATGTTCATATATATTCACATATATACACACATATGCACATATACATGTTCAGAAATATTCACATATATACACACATATGCACATATACATGTTCACACATATGCACATACACATGTTCATATATATTCACATATATACACACACATATGCACATATACATGTTCATATATATTCACATATATACACACATATGCACATATACATGTTCAGAAATATTCACATATATACACACATATGCACATATACATGTTCACACATATGCACATACACATGTTCATATATATTCACATATATACACACACATATGCACATATACATGTTCATATATATTCACATATATACACACATATACACGTAAACATGTTCATATATATTCACATATATACACATATATACACACATATGCACATATACATGTTCATATATATTCACATATATACAAACATATGCACATATATATGTTCATATTCACAAATATACACACATATGCACATATACATGTTCATATATATTAAAATATATACAAACATATGCACATATACACATTCATATATATTCACATATATACACACATATACACATATACATGTTCATATATATTCACATATATACACACATATACATGTTCATATATATACACATATATAGAAACATATGCACATATACATATTCATATATATTCACATTTATAAACACATATATACACACATATACATGTTCATATATATTCACTTATATACACACACATATTCACATATACATGTTCAGAAATATTCACATATATACACACATATGCACATATACATGTTCACACATATGCACATACACATGTTCATATATATTTACATATATACACACACATATACATGTTCATATATATTCACATATATACACACATATACATGTTCATATATATACACATATATACAAACAGATGCACATATACATATTCATATATATTCACATTTATACACACATATATACACACATACATGTTCATATATATTCACATATATCCACACATATTCACATATACATGTTCAGAAATATTCACACATATGCACATATACATGTTCACACATATGCACATATACATGTTCATATATATTTACATATATACACACATATGCACGTAAACATGTTCATATATATTCACATATATACACACATATGCACGTATACATGTTCATATATATTCACATATATACACACATATGCAGATATACATGTTCATATATATTCACATATATACACACATATGCACATATACATGTTCATATATATTCACATATATACAAACATGTGCGCATATACATGTTCATATTCACATATATACACACATATGCACATATACATGTTCATATATATTCACATATTTACACACATATACACATATACATGTTCATATATATTCACATATATACACACATATACACATATACATGTTCATATATATTCACATATATACACACATATACATGTTCATACATATACACACATATGCACATATACATATTCATATATATTCACATTTATACACACATATATGCACACATATATATGTTCATATATATTCACATATATACACACAAATTCACATATACATGTTCATATATATTCACATATATACACACATATATACACACACACATATACATGTTCATCTATATTCACATATATACACACATATTCACATATACATGTTCATATACATTTGCCTCCATTCTGGTTGTAATTAATCCTTGTGTTTGTTTTCATTTGTTTGTGTGTTTAGCCAAATTGCTCATTTTGTGTTAAAGAAACATTATTATAAGTTTAATATAAGTGCATTACAATTAGTATAATCAGTCAGCATATGCATTTAAAAGCAATTTTTTTCATTATACTACTGGAGTAGGGTTGAATTATCATCATCATTAACTACACAGGTATAGAGGATTTGTAATCAGTAAGTCATTTAAAAGACATTATACTCTTTTTCTGTGTTTTACTATGTTTAAAATACACATATATCATGTTTGTTGGTTTGAACCATAACTGTAGATTACACACATATATATTCTGTTTGTATTCATTAGAACAGATAAATAGTAATGTATAATCAGGTAACATGTATCATCCATAATATTCATTAATGGTAATTAATTTATGGTATATTCTACATGTAAACATAAATATAATGCTGACTGCAGGTATCAGGTTCAGTGGTTGTGAGGTGACGCTCCTTAAAGTGTCTGGCTGCCATGATGGGATGGGACCACATCTGCCTTTTCTCTGTAAATAGCCGACAGGGTTTTTCACGGATTGCACACTGGGGGAGCTGCATCTCACAAAGTGAACACATATAACTTATATAACTTGTATTTTTTGGCCTAAAACAGTGATTTAAATTGGTAAAACTTGGAAATATAAATTATTGACATTTATGGCAATAATGTAAGTTAGCACAACAAAGGAAGCCAGTTGTCTGCTCAAAAACCAGTTTGTGTGTTGTTGTTACTTATATCTTTAAGTTGGGGTTCAAAACAAGGGACAGTAGTTCTGCTAACTCTTATTTCTTTGTTGTGAAATGCGGGAAAGCGGTGAAATTCGGTCATTAGCGAAAGCTAGCGGCTAACTGATCCTAGCGGCTAACTGATGCTAGCGGCGCTGCTTGTTACAGCTACAAGAGTAGCCATTAGCGTATCAATGCTAACTCAAAATTGCAGTCGCAACATTAGCTGACATTTCATGGCGGCGTTACAATCAAGCCAATTCAGCACATTGCAGAAGTTAGCAGAAGTAAGGATTAAAAGTTATTACAATGTAATTATAAATTAGTACAATTTACAGTTGAGTTGACAAAAATCTGAATTCAGAGTTGAGCAAACTCAAAAACAAAAATTTAAATATTTAGTTTAATTGTCCAACTTAAAATTTTATTGAAGTTTGTTGCCTTGAAATTTTGAGTTCACCCAACTTTTCTTTTTTTGCAGTGAAGGCTGTGTAAGAGAATCCTGTTGAAAATGTATATATGTAGTATAAACAGTTGCAAACAATGCATGATTTGGTAACAAGTAGTACTTCAGTTTTCATGAGAAAAAGTCATTTGTCAAGTCATCTTAGTATATCCGGATCAGATGGCCTGGTTGTTTCGGTAACGTGAGAACAGGAATCAGAATCTTCCCTAGTGTGCTGTTATATCAAAATTGGAAGTACATTGAACTTGAGTTACACAGAAATTATGG
Organism: Centropristis striata; assembly: GCF_030273125.1. Classification (NCBI taxonomy): domain Eukaryota; kingdom Metazoa; phylum Chordata; class Actinopteri; order Perciformes; family Serranidae; genus Centropristis; species Centropristis striata. The sequence continues at coordinate 7,491,125 of NC_081533.1, read as the reverse complement.
CAAACGAACATACAAGGTGAAAAAAGAAACACCATGGCCCTCATTTATCAAAGGAGAGTAGAAACTAGCACAGATCTGAGCGTATATTTGGTCTTACGACAGGGTTCACGTGTGATTAATCACATGAGATCGTATCTCTCCAATCACTTAGTAAAAATGATCAGCTTTTGATAAATGTGGCGGCTGAAAACAATCGTCATTTAAATACCACGCCCTAATATATATAATATATATATATTATACACCTGATTCAGAAGGCTCGCCTCCAGAGTTTATGACCCTGAAGGACGCAATATGGCCAAAAAGAGGAATTTCCCCCCTAAAGTCAGCTTTATTAGCAAAGTGCACCATTACAAATAACAACAGGAGGAAATAGACATATTACAGAAATACACAGCGACAGAGGTTTATGAAATAAAAGTACTTATAGTTATAAGCTTTTTGGTTGAAGGAGGTAAGCAATGTTTTAAAGTAAGTTTTAATTCCAAAAGAAGAGGAATTTCTCAGAGTCACAAAGTGAAACGCTGACGTCCAACAGCTGCAACACAACAAACTGGTTTTGTTTGGCAGCATAAAAAGTGAAAAGGAAAAGGAAATCAGTGGTGCTGTCAGCAAAGTAGCAGTGGACCATTAAACTTCTGGTGAGGTTGGAGTAATTCATTTATACACCGTGATATATATATTATATGGTATGATGGAGAGATAATATTCACCTCTTTACACTAAGTAATAATTTTAGTTATAAATAAATTTAGTTTAGTAATAATAACTGTCCCAGTCAGAGGAGTGTGTGTCACTGATGATTGGGAATGTTTCTATTGTGATCTCATTTATTAGCCTTGTCGAGTATTCTGGTTAAAGATTTTCCCGGTGGCAGGGTGTATTTATTTTAAATTATGTTTTAATGATAAATGATGTAGTCTTAACATGTTTTGGTTTGTCATCATTAAAAATCAAAACACCACAGAGTTTGATCAGTTCCAGGCATTGATACTATAGCCTAAGATCAATTCTCAGACTCAGACGTGTGGACTTCATGCTGACTCAAACCTGCGTACCCTCCGCTCACGTCCACATTGATAAATGCCGAACCTTGTAGAAATTATCGTACGCCCACTTTACACTCACTTCCTGTCGTACGCTCGTTGATAAATGAGGGCCAAAGTGTTTTCTCCTTCTGATCAACCCTGACCATGGCAGCCTACATGTCGAAGTATTCTTGAGCAAGATACTGAACCCCAAATGTCTCCAGATGCTGCGTTTATCGGTGTGTGAATGAATTCCCAATGATGGCAGGTGGCATCATTTAGGGTAGCCTCTGCCACTAATGTGAATGAGTGTGTGAACGGGTGAATGAGCGCAGTCTGTAGTGTAAAGTGCTTTGAGTGGTTGCAAAGCGAATAGGAAAGCGCTATATAAGTGCAGGTCCATTTACTATTTGTATCTGTTTTCGATACTTTAAATTAAATTTAAATACAGCATAATGCTGTAATTCGAAACTACATTGTCGTCAAGTGTTTTTCTTTAAAGATTTTCTACTACAATAACTGATGATCCCTTCAAGGACCGTTGGAAAGTAAAATGTCTGATGATAACATCTGTTTTTACAGTTTCTTTCTAAGACAAACTGAGGAATTTTGGTGATTTTGTAAAGAAAACTTGAGAAAGTCCGTACAACTGGAACTGATTTAATATTGTGGCAGGTGAGTCACAGAACAGAAGTTAAATCATACCTGTCAAGTGTCCCGTTTTGGCCGGGAAAGTCCCGTATTTTACCCTTCTTTCCCGCCGTCCTCCCGTATTAGTATTTTCCCGTAAATCTCCCGTATTTTAACCGGGCCCAGGCGGAGTAAAAAAAAACAACACATTCCCAGTCTGAGCTCTGTCTCTAGCCTCGTGATAACTGTAGCTACTACAGGTACTGTAGGTGACAGCTGTCCAGAGGTTAGTGTGTGACGTCAGATGAGTGACAACCATAGACTGTATAAATAATGCACACGGTGCGTCTCCTGGTAGAGCTCATATAAATAGAGGCTCAGTCCTCTAGCTAGCGGCCCGGGTTTGAATCCGGATCGGAGCACTTTCACTCTGAATATCTCTCTATCAATAAAGCTATAAAATGCCCAAAAAATATCTTTTAAATAAATAACTAGGGCCGGGACTCGATTAAAAATATAAATCTAATTAATTAGAGGCTTTGTAATTAATTAATCGAAATTAATCGCATTTTAATCACATATAAATATTTGACCTGAGAACAGTGAGAAGTAATTTTTTTCACATGGATTTTTTAGTATACCATTGAATAATGACTGAATACATAAGTTTAAGCAACAAAAATATTGTTTATTTTTGTTCAAGTCCAACAGACCAGTGCAACTGTTGCCATTAAGTGTAGCAATATCATATTTAGAAACATAGTACATTTCAGAAATTCTATAGCTTGCACACAACCATGCTCTTGTCGACGCTTCCATCTGTTGGTTTTTCGTAACAAAATGTCCCATCATCCACGGGGCCAACCAAAGCGTCTCATCAGCTTCTTCCTTCATGTTCACTGTGGTTTGTTGTTGTCTGAACTCATCAACGCTAGTTGGTGCTCCAGTATAATCGGTCCGCCTGAAACTCATCCAGTGAGAAACGTTCCGCGGTGCAAAAACGAAGTGCGATTAAAATGCATCAATTTTTTTAACGCGTTAATATTTGTGTAATTCATTAATCTTAATTAACGCGTTAAAGTCCTGGCCCTATAAATAAGTAATGGACGTAGTCACCATGACGTCACCCATAGTGTTCTGACTAACTGATGAATCCAGGTGTGTCTGATTATTGTTGTTGTGACAACTGAGGTCAGACACACCTGGATGGATCAGTTTGTCCAATAATGGCAGACAGGAAACAAAGGAGCTGGCTGAAGTTCAGGAAGTAGTGCAGCTGTGCATAAAGCCAATTGTAGTTTATAAGTGGTTGACAAGTGGTGATTTGAGCTTTCTTGTACCCCTGTTTTAAAATGTGTAGGGGTATCTGCTTGCAGATACAAATTGCCTCCAGCAGGGGTACCAAAATATTTAGAGGTAAAGCTAATTTAGGTCAATTTTGCTTTCAGAAATTGACTAAATTAATATTTAATACTTTAAATGAATTAAAGTTATTTTCGGGGCACCACCTATTCACTTAAGAATAGGAAAAGATAGCAAATCATAGTAAATCAGTCTCATAAAGTTAACAAATTATCAATTTGGAACATTGATTATTAATTATGAATATAATTATAATCAAATTACCTTATTAATATTTAGTAACTGTTGAAGGAATTTTGGAGTTCTTTTCATAGAAGAGGTTTAGCAAATCACTCATTCATGTGCAACATTAAAAGGAGAAGCATATTAATCCAAAAACATATTTATTCTAAATAAAGCAAAGCAAACAGAACACACAATAACTAATCTAAAAGACTATTTACAGTTGAAATGTGGGTGAGAAAGAATGTGTAACAAAATGGCTGACGAATGGCGGTCATTTAAATAAATCAAAATGGCGGAAGCCCTTTTGTTCTTGAAGAACGATAGACCAGGTCTATGTGTTGTAGGGAGCCAAGCTAAAAGTATATTTTATGTGGATTAGTGTGTGAGCAAATCAAATGAGTTATAGTTAATTTACATGTACAATTTAAAGTCTGTAGAGCAAGATTAATCATACAACTTCAAGTGATCTAGCTACACAAAATATCACAACAAATATACTTAAACACACAACAGATCAACACCATTGATTTAAGTTTAACAAACTTGTTCTTGCTTACTAACTGCCCAGTACTATACCACAGAGTCCAGAGATGAAAGGGGGAAGCAGAAATCCTTTTGAAGAAGAATCAGCTCCTGGTTGGATTTTGGTGTTTCCAGAGTTATTTGCTGTTATTGGCTCCAAAGCTTGGTGATGGTCTCTGTGATTATATCCAGTATAGATCACAGGCAGGAAACTTAGGTGGTGGTGGGTCCAAGCTTGGTTTGGGGCCTTGCCGGCCTTTCCTTAGAGCTGGGGAAAGAGGGAGACTGTCTGGTCTTCTGGAGTGCAGACCGGGCCAGCAGCGGTGCTGACCCTCCCAGGGAGTCGAGGAGAAGAGAGGAAGAAGGGATGGCTGCAGAAGACTTTTGTGTCTCAACCTGGGAGTTGTATTTCCTGTTTGTATCAGCCAATGAGACGCCTTTAGGTATCTGCAGATACCTGTGGGGGGGGGGGTGGGGGTCGTTTGTCTTTGTTTGGGGAACAAAGAGACCTCCATCTTGAAGCATGGAGAGAAATTGTTGACACAATTCTTACTGCATTCAGTCATTAAATCCAAATGAAACTTGTAGAGTAGCTGTGACCCCTACAAATGTAAGGGGTGCTGGAGCTTGGTTGGGGTGGTAGGACTGCTCTGCTCTTTTCAGATCCAAGAATTGACAGGTATGGGTTAAACTTCAGTTTGAAGAAGAAGAAGAAGAAAAAGAAAAGGAAGAAGAGGAAGAAAAAGAAGAAGAAGAAGAAGAAGAAGTGAAGATTGAGTTTCTCTTCCAGAGAAATCTGTCACAATAAACAGGAAGTTGAGATGCAGAATAAAAAGTTAAATTTCTGGGCGTACGGTGTGCTGAGTGGACGGTTATCATGCAGAACAGAGTTTGAATCGTCCAGATCGTTTCACAGAATCAACCAGGTCAGTTAGATTTTATTGTTATTATTATTGTTATTATTATTGTATTCAGAAACAAACACTGAGCTGCTGCAGGTTTTTGTATCTCTGTTTTAATTTTTGCAATTATATTAGTATTATTCCATTTTATTTATTATTATTTTTTATTGTTATATTTATTAGTATTATTTCATTTTAAAGACCACAGTTCTCTACATTTACACATTGTTTTTTTAGGTATTATATATATTAGATTTCCTTTACTTTTATTTCTACTATGATTCCAAATATATTCTGTTGAACAGTGTAGATTTGTCATTATTATTGACAGAATATCACTCAGCAGGTTTATTTATTTGACTCTTTCAGAGTTGATTCCATATTTACCGTTTATTTTAATGATTTTTTATGTTAATTTGTCTCATGAGGCAGATTTCAGTTTTTATTCATTATTAACTATTTATTAAATGTTTACAGTGTCAACATGATGACGGACAACCAGAAGGACAGAGAGACAGACAGGAACCTCCTCTGGATCACAGGTACCTGTCTGTCTACCTGTCTGTCTCTCTGTGTGTCTCCCTGTCTCTCTCTTCCTGTCTCTCTTTCTACCTGTCTGTCTGTCTCCCTGTCTCTCTCTTCCTGTCTCTCTTTCTACCTGTCTGTCTGTCTCCCTGTCTCTCTTTCTGCCTGTCTGTAATCTGTATTGGGGAAGCAGGGTCCTAACGATGCCCTTATGAATTTAATAGATTGTTCTTACATAGTGCTAGAGAAACATGCCCCTCTAAGGAAATATAATGTGAGCAGCAAACAATCACTGTGTCTGGACAGTGAACTGAAAAACCTAATGAAGACTAGAGATGAAGCAACAAAAAAAAAGGGCTGTTCAGTCAGATCTTCAGTTGGATTGGCAAAATTATAGGAGGTTAAGAAATTATGTTACTGCTGCTAATAAAAAGAAAAAAATATCTGTTCTATACAGCTAAAATTACAGATCTGAAGAATGATAAGAAAAAGCTTTGGAATGTTATGAATGGCATAATGGGCCGTATGCCCGGAGAAAACCCGGCTTATCTTGAGGTGGAGGGGAAATTTATATCAAAACTTTTAAATATAGCAAATTATTTCAGTGATCATTTCCATACCAAAGTTAATCATTTGAGGAGGAATATGACATATACAAATGACATTTCCACATTCACACTAATTAAGGACTTAATAATGAAGAATAAAAATGGTCGGGACTCGATTAAAAAAATGAATCTAATTAATTAGGGGCTTTGTAATTAATTAACCGGAATTAATCGCATTTTAATCGCATATAAATATTTGACCTGAGAACAGTGAGAAGTTGTTTTTTATATATATGGATTTTTAGTATACCATTGCTATATATTGCCATATCTGATTCTGAGGTGATACTTGTGGCTGGATGTGCTGCGGTGATATGTGAATTCCTTGTTCCTTGTTAATTTTTGTGTAATTAATTAATCTTAATTAACGCGTTAAAGTCCCGGCCCTAAAAAATTGTAAATTGAACAATTAATGATGTGACTAAGCTTCTTTGTAAAGGGAAGGATAGTCCACCAGGGGTGGATAACTGTGATGCAAACATTTTTAACATTGCTGTGCATCCAATTTCTGTTCCTGTGTGTTACATATTCAACTTGTGTGTTGAGAAATGTGTTTTCCTGCAGGACTAGAAAATTGCCCAAGTTATCCCGTTACCTAAAAATTCTGCTGCACCTTTCTCTGGTGCGAATTGTAGACCAATAAGTCTGTTACCTGCTTTAGGGAAAATAATGGAAAGGATCATGTTTGATCAAATTCAAAATCATTTTGAACTTAATTTAAATAATGATTTTTAACATGCCTTTAGGCCAGGACACTCCACATGTACAGCCTTGACACATATGACAGATGAATGGTGCTCAGACATAGACAATGGAAAACTAGTGCGTGTCGTTATGCTTGATTTTAGTGCTGCATTTGATGTTATTGACCATTTTCTGTTACTAGGAAATCTCAGCAGTATGGTTTTAGTCTGTCAGCCATGAAATTGATGGAGAGCTATTTGACAAACAGAAGTCAAACTGTTTTTTTTAATGGCAGTTTGTCTGATATTAAATATGTTGACTGTGGGGTTGCTCAAGGGAGTTGCCTTGGGCCGTTATTATTTTCTATTTTGTAAAAGATTTCCCACTTGTGTTGGATAAAACTAAGAACTGTTATGTTTGCAGATGATTGTACAATATATTCAGCTGAAATGTCCGCAGATTAAATAATAAGTTACAGCATGATTTAAGGTTAGTGGCAGAATGGGTTACTGAAAACAAATTGATTTTGAACGTGGGAAAAACGAAATCTTTTGTTATTGGGTCAAGTATCTGCTGAGTGATGTACCTTCCTTGGTATTGGAAATTAATTCCTGTTGAACAAGTTTATGATACTAAACTTTTAGGCATAATTGTTGATCAACATCTAGCATGGTCAAAACATATTGATTATATTGTTAACAAAATGGAAAGAGGGGTCGTAATGGTAAAAAGAGTGTTAAAAATAATACCCCAAGATATCATCAAGCAAGTTACAAATGCATTAGTTCTGTCGCAGCTAGATTATTGTTTTCCGATTTGGTCCAGTGCTTCAATGAAAGATTTAAATGAATTGCAAGTTGCCCAAAATAAAGCAGCACAATACAGTGTTACAGTTTTCCTATAGAACAAATGTGACACATATAATGAAAAACTTGGTTGGCTAACCATCACTCCAAGAAGCTCTCATGTTTTGTTGGACTTGCTCAGGAATATTATTGTAAATAAGTCCCCAAACTTTTTGTATTGTCTTTTCTCACGTCAGTGGACTCGACATAATTATGTGACAAGATATGTTACTGAGGGGAGGTTTACTTTGCCCAGGGCAAATACTAATGTGTTAAAGAAATCTGTCCTGTTCAGAGCCGTTCTGGAGTGAAACTCCTTCCATTTTATATTGTATCAGTAGATTCCAAAGAGAGGTATACATTTTTGCTTAAACAGTTTCTCTTAATGTTGCAGCTGCAGTAGCTAAACTGTACAGGTGCACAAGGGTGTTCGTATAAACAATCTCCCTATCCTGTGAGACCGCTTTTTCTTTTGCTTTATTTATCTTTTTATTTATTTATTTTTTGGTATGTGTTTGTATGTTTTGCTATGGTGTTTGTATGTTGTGTATGGAGTCTTAATTGTACTGTACAAATGTTGTGTCATGTCTTGTGATACATGTTTGTCAGTGTCAGCGTTTGTATTGTATATGTGTTGTGACTGTATTGACTGTTGTTGTTGTTGTTGTTGTTGTTTTTGTTTTGTTGATGATCTTGGAGGGGAAGGGACATTTTGACTTAATGTTTGGACTCCAGGAAGAATAGCTATGCTAATATGCTGGTGCTAAAGTAAATGGTAAATGGGGTGCACTTATATAGCGCTTTTATCCAAAGCGCTTTACACTACAGACTGCGTTCATTCACCCATTCACACACACATTCATACTGGTGGCAGAGGCTACCCTAAACGGTGCCACCTGCCACCATTGGGAATTCATTCACACACCGATGAACGCAGCATCCGGAGCAGTTTGGGGTTCAGTATCTTGCTCAAGGATACTTCGACATGTAGGCTGCGACTGTCAGGGATCGAACAACTGACCTTCCAACCAGAAGACAACCGCTCTAACAACTGAACCACAGCCGCCTAAAGGAGATCCAATAAATGAAATGTCTGTCTGTCTGTCTGTCTGTCTGTCAGAGCCTGCTCCTGTCTCTCTCTCAGGTGTCTCCAGATTCAGACGCTGGTTGTGTCCTGCTCTGGTGGCTGCAGTCGTCCTGATCCTGATCATCGCAATGGGAGCCAGCAGTGAGACACACACACACACACACACACACACACACACACAATGCTACCAAATATTATGTTTTAAATCATAATTAACTGTTTGACGTCGTTGTGTGATCAGACGCAAAAACGTCGAGTCGTCTGTCATCTGCAGAGCAGAGAGTCTCCAACCTCAGAGACCAGATCAGGACCCTGAATGCCTCACTGCAGCACGCTGAGGGTACACACACACACACACACACACACACACTGTCGCTGCATTAAAGCTTCAAACATCATAAAGTTCATCTGTTGATTTTCCTGCTGAATTAAACCTGAAGCAGCACAAGCGTTTGTTTTCTGCAACGATCCAGAATCAGAGTTGAACTCAGGGTCGGACTACAAAAACATCTAGTTTCATTTCTTCTTTTATCACCAGGAAATGTGTCACAATAATAATATTAATAACTTCAGTCAGTTTCAGTCAGCTGAAGCACTGAAAGTGTCGTTTCCAGAGTCAAGGTCAAGAAAGTTTGGGCTGAAAAATAAGAGCAATCTCAGTATCAACATGCTAACATGCTAACATGCTAACTGCCTCAGTTTCCTGTGTCTCTTTGCAGAAAATGCCACAGAAGTGAAGCTGCTTCAGTCGGCTGTGGAGGAGAACAGAGACCAGCTGATCTCAGGTCTGTCTGAGCTGTAACAGACTGAACATTATGACCAAAACACATTCAAGTTTTATTTCATTCACGTTTAATAGAAGTGATTTTACATATAATTGCTGCTTTCACCGCTTTCACTGCTTTCACTGCTTTCACTGCTTTTACATATTTCACTGCTTTCACTGCTTTTACTGCTTTCACTGCTCTTACAGCTTTCACTGCTTTTACATCTTTCACTACATTCACTGCTTTTACTGCTTTTACTGCTTTCACTGCTTTTACAGCTTTCACTGCTTTTACATCTTTCACTACATTCACTGCTTTTATTGCTTTTACTGCTTTCACTGCTTTTACAGCTTTCACTACTTTCACTGCTTTTACTGCTTTCACTACATTCACTGCTTTTACTGCTTTTACAGCTTTTACTGCTTTCACTGCTTTTACTGCTTTTACTGCTTTCACTACATTCACTGCTTTTACTGCTTTTACAGCTTTTACTGCTTTCACTGCTTTTACTGCTTTCACTACATTCACTGCTTTCATTGCTTTCACTGCTTTCACTGCTTTTACAGCTTTCACTGCTTTCACTACTTTTACTGCTTTCACTACATTCACTGCTTTTACGGCTTTTACTGCTTTTACTGCTTTCACTGCTTTTACGGCTTTTACAGCTTTCACTGCTTTCACTGCTTTTACTGCTTTCACTACATTCACTGCTTTTATTGCTTTCACTGCTTTTACTGCTTTCACAGTTTTCACTGTTTTCACTACTTTTACTGCTTTTACAGCTTTCACTGCTTTTACTACATTCACTGCTTTCACTGCTTTCACTGCTTTTACTGCTCTCACAGTTTTCACTGCTTTCACTACTTTTACTGCTTTCACAGCTTTCACAGCTTTTACTGCTTTCACTGCTTTCAATGATTTTACTGCTTTCACTGCTTTCACGGCTTTCACTGCTTCACTATAATTTGGAAGTCAATAAAGTTAACATTTTATTCCGAAATTCGTCATCTATTGATTGAGATAACTTGTCTTTAATGCAAACATCCATCCTGTCGGCAAGTTCAGCTCTGATTGGTTCAATTGATTGTGTTATTAAGTGTTATTGTTGTGATATCTGTGTATTGGTTAGTTTACTTCACACAGACACAAGATCTTACATGCAAACTAACCGTTCTCTTTGTAATCCGGCACCACGAGATCACATACAGTGTACTTTCAACAGACTTTTTCCAAATCCGAAAAAACACCAAAAATCTTCAACTATGTGTGTGTGTGTGTGTGTGTGTGCAGTGGCCGAAGCGTTGAAGCAGCTGTCAGTCCTGGACTCTCTCAGCAGGAGTGTTGATGCTCTCAAATGTTCCCTCGAACGCATCATCAACAACAGTATGAATACACACCCAAATATCAATATAAGTTCAGATTTAGAGAAAGACAGATGTCTCACCTGTCTGTCTGTCCGTCTGTCCCTCAGGCTCGGCAGAGGACGGCTGTTGTCCTATCAGTTGGGAGCAGTTTGACACCAGCTGTTACTTCTTCAGTCATCAGTCTCTGACCTGGAACGAGTCACAAGTCCATTGTGACCAACACGGAGCTCACCTGCTCATTCTGCAGGACGACAAGGAGTGGGTGAGACTGCACGCCTGTCCATCAAACTGTCCTCCCAGAAACATTTGAAGGTAGCGGCGCCCACTAGTGGTCGCAGTAATTACTAGTTTCACTGCTTTTACTGCCTTCACTGTTTTTACTGCCTTCACTGCTTTTACTGCTTTCACTGGTTTTACTGCCTTCACTGTTTTTACTGCCTTCACTGCTTTTACTGCTTTCACTGCTTTTACTGCCTTCACTGTTTTTACTGCCTTCATTGCTTTTACTGCCTTCACTGCTTTTACTGCTTTCACTGCTTTCACTGCCTTCACTGTTTTTACTGCCTTCACTGCTTTTACGGCTTTCACTGCTTTCACTACTTTCACTGATTTTACTGCCTTCACTGTTTTTACTGCCTTCACTGCTTTTACTGTCTTCACTGCTTTTACAGCCTTCACTGCTTTTACTGCTTTCACTGCTTTTACTGCTTTCACTGCTTTCACTGCTTTTACTAGTTTCACTGCTTTCACAGCTTTTACTGCTTTCACTGTTTTTACTGCTTTCACTGCTTTACTGCTTTCATTGCTTTTACTTCTTTCACTGCTTTCACAGTTTTTACTGCTTTCACTGCTTTCACAGCTTTTACTGCTTTTGCTGCTTTCACTGCTTTCACTGCTTTTACAGCTTTTACTGCTTTCACAGCTTTACTGCTTTCACTGCTTTCGCTGCTTTTACTGCTTTCACTGCTTTTACTGCTTTCACTGCTTTTACTTCTTTCACTGCTTTCACAGCTTTTACGGCTTTCATTGCTTTTACTTCTTTCACTGCTTTCACTGCTTTCACTGCTTTCGCTGCTTTTACTGCTTTCACTGCTTTCACTGCTTTCACTGCTTTTACTTCTTTCACTGCTTTCACTACTTTTACTTCTTTCACTGCTTTTACTGCTTTTACTGCTTTTATTGACCATGCACGTTTTTGCCCATTCAACCAGAGTTTCACAACATTAACAGCGTGTTTAAAATAACGAGTGTCCTGTTCAGGGATGTGTTGATCTCGATAGTAAGGGCCTCAGTCAGGAAACGCTTCAGAGGGTCGGAGCAAACCACTCAAATAAACTCAAAATAAAGAGATTTATCTGTGATTTAATGTGAACAAATGGATCTAAAGGTTGCTGAAATACTCTTTTTCTCACTATCACTATTAACATCAGAGCATAGTACACAAGGTGCATTCACTACTCGAGGAGATACTTTCCTCGCTGCATTGCGAGTGTACACTGAAAAAAGTATAACCTTGCTCAAACTAAAACATCTAAAATATAGAACTTCATAGAATCGAAATAGAGTAACTTCTTATGACCTGATTATTTTATGTTGATGTCAACAATAATACTGCACTTGACTCAACCTTAATTCTTTGCCTGCAGGTCATGAAGAAGAAAAAAAACTTGAGAGAAATCAAAAACTTTGTTTTGGGTCCTTAGAACATATATAGTTAGTTCAGTATAAATCAAACTTGATGTATCTAAATACAAAAATAATTTTACAAAGTTTACAGAGTTTTACAATCAAATATCCTCATATGCTCTTTTAAATGGCAGTTATTAGTTTGAATGAACAACTGCATGTTACACTTTTTTCAGTGTAGTTGCAGTTTCTTCCCAAAATATTGAGAGTGTTTCTAAGTCGGCGAGCCGGTGTGATCAATCAAAGCCTTTAGTCACACGCAGCACGGAGACAGAGTTCTTTAACGTTATCTCCCGACAAATGAAACTGTTCCACTTCAATACAGAATTTCAGTCTTACTGGTAGTTACATATGTAGTCGCCACTTAATTTAATTAACATACAGGAACCAGACATTACAAAACAGTGAGAGAAACTTCAAAGAAACAGTAGAACGTGGATTGGGAATACAGCCAGTCAGATACTTGTCATGCAAAATACACATTGTCACCAACTGCAGTTGGGTTATCTGCTCCTGTGTCTATGAAACAAGGTTTGATTTACTGTGCTGTGTTTATTGTTTTAAAATATCAAGAATCTAATACTATTTTTCAACACAAGATGATATTGGCTGTGATGTAGATGAAACTATGTGGCCAGACAGAGAGGATCGTCTGGATGTGCATCAATGATTTACACTACTCTGTGTGTTGTATGTTCAGTTCCTACATGTACTACAATACTGTTTACAGTTGTGCACAGCTCTACCCATAGGGACTTTATGTTTGTTTTACACTTTTTCTTGGTCACTTTGGTGCATTCCTCACATCTCTATTTACGTTTGCACAAGATTTAATGCATTTCTTAAAACAATTAGTACAAACTGCAAAACCTAGTTGATAACCTGTTTACAGTTTTTTACAACCGCTATGACCCGATGTTCAATACTTTTAACGCTTTTTCAAAACTCTTCACACAGTTACCACAACATCCGCCTGTGTGGGCGATACAATCAACACAATTCTTCTTCTTTTGACACAAAATACACACATTTTACATGTTTAAAATTAGTTTTAATCCCTTTTACACACAAGCTCAATCAAGACCAAAACAGTAGATGTTAACTGGTGAATTTTCAATCGCTTTCACACGGTTTGTCAAAACAGAAAACCTCATGTTCAAAACTAATGGATTGAAGATTACATTGATCACAGCTTCTGCTGCTTTTTCTTTTTGTGTATTTGACAATACGTTAATGAATGACAGCTAAATGCTGATTTTTTTTCCTCTTTACTCTACTGTAAGTCATTTTCATTTTCAATGCAGTAAAGTGTTTACTGCAAATCCTGTCATTTACTGTCTTCTTCTTTCATAAATATTCTGCAAAGCTGCTCTGACATGGCTCGTTCATTTTTTGAGTGTTTGAGAGTTGTACAAAAAAAAAAGGAACAAAATTCATGCCCAACAAATGAAAAATGAAGAACATCATCACATACATTATCTCTATAGAGTCTTGGGCTATTTTGTCCATTTTTGAATCCTTTTCATGTGTCTTTGTAAGTCATTTTGTGTCTGTTTTTAGTCATTTTGTGTCTTTTTGTGTCTTTTTTTCATTTTGTGTATTTTTGTGTCTTTTTTTAGTCATTTTGTGTATTTTTTAGTCATTTTGTGTCTTTTTGTGTCTTTATTTGGTCATTTTGTGTCTTTTTGTGTCTTGTTTTGGTCATTTTGTGTCTGTTTTTAGTCATGTTGTGTCTTTTTATGTCTTTGTAGTAATTTTGTGTCTTTTTTTTTTTTGGTCATTTTGTGTCTTTTTTATTCCTTTAGTCCAACATAAAATGTGATTTTGAATCTTTTTTTTTTACTTTCAAAACACTATCATGCTCAAAAAATAATTGGAAATGTTGGAAATGTGAACAAAGGTCGCAAATATAACATATACAGTTTTTCACAACCGCTATGACCCGTTTGTCAGAACCTTAAAAACTTTTTCAAAACTGTTAACACACATCACACCTGATACACTCAATTCCCCAAACAGTTAATTTCATGGTCAAAATCACCCAGTGTAACTACAGTTTTTCACAACCGCTATGACCCGTTTGTCAGAACCTAAAAAACTTTTTCAAAACTGTTAACGCATATCACACCTGATACACTCAATTCCCCAAACAATTAATTTCATGGTCAAAATCACCCAGTGTAACTAAACACAGACACACACTTCCAAAATACAATAATACACTAACACAGTTCACCAAATCTACCAAAACACTGACACACGTTGTCTTCCAACAGAAACATTTAGTCAGTCACAGCACCGTGTCATAAAAAACACTGACAACTGATGGAAGAACACAAAACCGAATCACTTTGCATGTTTCTTATCTACTTTTTTTCCTTTTTCTTTTACAATCAACAGATTATTGTATTGATCACACATTTAAATGAACCCTGTGGAGTCTCCAAAAGCTCCAAATCATGACTTCTTCATGACATCCAGACTAGAAAACAAAGCAGCGTGGAGCCCTACTGTATATTTACCTCTAAAGTTCTGGCTGTAAACTCCATGAGGCCAGTTTCAGTTTGATGATGATATACCAAGTAAAACTGGAGACAAGCTCAAATATATTTAGTATAAAATGATAGAACTGGATGGAACCCTCCTATATATGTTATATTTGCAACCTTTGTTCACATTTGCAACATTTACAATTCTTTATTGAGCATGATAGTGTTTTGAAAGGAAAAAAAAAGATTCAAAATCACATTTTATGTTGGACTAAAGGACTAAAAAAGACACAAAATGACTTACAAAGACATGAAAAGACATGAAAAGGATTCAAAAATAGACAAAATAGCCCAAGACTCCAGATAATGTTTGTGATGATGTTCTTCATTTTTCATTTGTTGGGCATGAATTTTGTTCCTTTCTTTTGTACAACACTCAGTACAAAAAGTGAACGAGCCGTGTCAGAGCAGCTTTACAGAATGTTTATGAAAGAAGAAGATCAGAAGACAGGATTTGCAGTAAACACTTTACTGTATTGCAAATGAAAATGACTTAAAGTAGAGTAAAGAGGGGGGAAAAATCAGCTGTCATTCATTACTGTATTGTCAAATACACAAAAAGAAAAAGGAGCAGAAGCTGTGATCAATGTAATCTTCTATCCATTAGTTTTGAACATGAGGTTTTCTGTTTTGACAAACCGTGTGAAAACAATTGAAAATTCACCAGTTAACATCTACTTTTTTCGTTTTGATTGAGCTTGTGTGTAAAAGGAGTTAAAACTAATTTTAAACGTGTAAAATGTGTGTATTTTGTGTCAAAAGAAGAAGAATTGCGTTAATTGTATCGCCCACACAGGCTGATGTGGTAACTGTGTGTAGAGTTTTGAAAAAGCGGTAAAAGTATTGAACAACGGGTCATATCGGTTGTGAAAAACTGTAAGAGGGTTCCATCCAGTTCTATAATTTTATACTAAATATATTTGAGCTTGTCTCCAGTTTTACTTGGTATATCATCATCAAACTGAAACTGGCCTCATGGAGTTTACAGCCAGAACTTTAGAGGTAAATTTACAGTAGGGCTCCACGCTGCTTTGTTTTCTAGTCTGGATGGAGTCAACAAGTCATGATTTGGAGATTTTGGAGACTCCAGAGGGTTAATTTACATGTATGATCAATACAATAATCTGTTGATTGTAAAAGAAAAAGGAAAACAAGTAGATTTGACACATGCAAAGTGATTGAGTTTGTGTTCTTCCATCAGTTGCCAGTGTTTTTTATGACACTGTGCTGTGACTGACTAAATGTTTCTGTTGAAGACAACGTGTGTCAGTGCTTTGGTAGATCTGGTGAACCGTCTTAGTGTATTATGTGTATTATGTGTCTGTGTTTAGTTACACTGCATGATTTTGAGTATGAAATTAACTGTTTGGGGAATTGTGTGTTTCAGCTGTGATGTGCGTTAACAGTTTTGAAAAAGTTTTTAAGGTTCTGACAAACGGGTCATAGCGGTTGTAAAAAACTGTAAAGCGTGTCACTTGCTCAAAATGGAGTCATAGCTCATTCCTCAAAAGCATTCATGTCAATGAAAGTGTCAGAGACATCAAGATGAAAAGTCCTGACACCATGTTTATGAACAAGATAGTCAAATGTGTCTGTCAAATGTCATTATGACAGTTTAAATGTTTTCAACGCAAAAAAGTCAGATCTTGGTGACATTACCTGGAAATGCTCCAGACAGCACTTTATACTATTTACACAGCCATTTGAAAACTACAGTAAAGTTACACATTACTGTATTTAGTGAGGTAACTGAGTACAACACACTGAATATGTATGTTTTACATTTTTACTGCATATGCTCTTTGCAATTCTAATCTTTTTACAGCATTGTGCAAAAGGAAAAAAACACCCTTATTTACAACAAACATGGCGTCCCTTTGGATAGAGCAGTGACAGTCCAGTGTCACAGTGTTGTAGAAATGCTCCTCACTATGTCCTGCTGGTTCATATATGTTGTAAAGTGTTTATGGGATTCAGCTCTGAGTGATTGTGAGCTGAGGTTCACCTGAGAGAAATTGTTGTTTGTAAAAAAAATTTGAAAAAAGAATTTAAAAAATGTATAACATTTTCAGGTAGCGTCACCAAGATCTGACTTTTTTGCATTGAAAACATTTCCAGAGTAAACTGTCATAATGAAAACATGACAGACATTTGACTATCTTGTTCATAAACATGGTGTCAGGACTTTTCATCTTGATGTCTCTGACACTTTCATTGACATGAATGCTTGCTTTTTGACGAATAAGCTGTCCATTTTGAGCAAGTGACATGCTTTTACAGGT
Organism: Centropristis striata; assembly: GCF_030273125.1. Lineage (NCBI taxonomy): Eukaryota > Metazoa > Chordata > Actinopteri > Perciformes > Serranidae > Centropristis > Centropristis striata. The sequence goes on along the minus strand of NC_081533.1, from coordinate 7,474,059 downwards.
TATCAACTAGGTTTTACAGTTTATACTAATTGTTTTGAGAAATGTATTAACTGTTGTGAAAATGTAAAGAGCGATGTGAGGAATGCACCAAAGCGACTGAGAAAAACTGTAACTACAACCTCTGAATCAATCTGAATTGATGCTTTGTCAGGTCTGAAGAACACAATAACACTGCTGTTAAAACGATGGTTTTCTCAATGGAGTCTGGTGCAGCAGAGTTACAAATCAATGGATACAATTTATTATGGATTTTTTTTATGGATTGTTGAAGAGTTTAAGCAGACATTATGAGTGTCTTTGTAGTTGTTTTGAGTCGTCTTTGTGGTTGTTTTGCGTCTCTTCGTAGTTGTTTTTGCATCTCTTTGCAGTTATTTTGTGTCTTTTTGTAGTTGTTGAGTCTCATTGTAGTTGTTTTGCGCCTCATTGTAGTTGTTTTTGCATCTCTTTGTAGTTGTTGAGTCTTTTTGTAGTAGTTTTGAGTATTTTTGTAGATGTTTTAACTCTCTTTGTAGTTGTTTTGAGTCTCTATGTAGTTGTTTTTAAGAGGCTAAAACACATAACAAATAACACAAAAAGTTAACTAAAGAATTTGGATCATTCAAGGTATAAATTAAGGGACGCTTTCATGTTATGCCTATTTTCAAACAAAGTGATTTAATGTGAATAAATGGATCTAAAGGACTCTGAAATAACTCCAACATGATGCTGATGTGGAAAAAGTCTGAAATTATGTTTTGTCAGGTCTGTCTGCAAGAACAAAAGAACACTGCTGCTAAAACGACGGTTTTCTCAATGGAGTCGGGTTGATCAGAGCTACGCCGTGCAGGAGGTTCTGAACTCTGCTCTCTCTGTCTGTGTTTGTTCTGATCCCCATTGTCTGCCTGTCCAGGACTTTGTGACCCGCCGTACGGTTAATGAGTTGTACTGGGTCGGCCTGTCAGACTGGAGAACTGGCCAGTGGGAGTGGGTCAACCGGACGCCGTACACCATTGAGCGCAGGTACTTCCTGTCACCTTTTAGATATGTGGGATTTGGGAGCTGTTAGGTAACGCGGTGTGTCTGTGGGCTCCAGGCGCTGGGTGCCCGGGCAGCCAGACAGCTGGACCGGTCACGGTTTGGGACACGGGGACGAGGACTGCGCTCACCTTCACTTCAACGGACGCCTCAACGACCTGCACTGCTCCAGCAGGATGCGCTTCATCTGCCAGAGACACAGTCGGAGGGCCTGAAGCTGCATGCGGCCGATCATCCACAGCTCGATGTCTGATGGCAAGAAAAAGAAGAATGTGACCATCAGAAATCCACAGTGTTGTTTTATTGCAATAAAGTTTTGTAGAGCATGAAATGAGAATGTGTGGACACATTAGATTACACCACTTACTGATAAATATGTCCAAATTACTAACAACACCTCAACTACGCTATTATTCCCATTCACTGCTTTCACTGCTTTCACTGCTTTCACTGCTACCGCTTTCACAGCTTTTACAGCTTTTATTGCTTTTACTGCCACTTCAGCACTGAAACCCTCCAGACACTTCAAAACTTTCTCCATCTCTTTACTGCCAACACTTCACTTCACCACTTTCTGCCCTCAAAGCCTCAAAGATCTCTAACAACTAGTAAACAATTAGAAATCAACTGGAAAAGAACAAGAAAACATCTAGCAAACAACTAGAAAACAATGACAAAACAGCTAGTAAACAACTAGAAGACAACTAGTAAACAGCTAGTAAACAACTAGAAAATTACGAGTAATCAATGAGAAAATAACTAGAAAACAGCTAGTAAATAGCGAGTAAACAACTAGAAAACAACGAGAAAACATCTATAGTAAACAATGAGAAACCATTAACCAGTAAACTAGAAAAACCATTACTTCAACTAATTTCAGTGTTAATACATTAAATAAAAACTTTAAAAATACACACACACACACACACACACACACACACACACACACACACACACACACACACGAACAGTGTTTTCCAGTCCAAAGTGCACTCTGGGGGCCGATGACCTCAGCTCGCCGTTTGGGCACTCAGACTGTTCATCTACATCGTGAGGAGACATGACAACTGAATACCATGACAACGCTGACGAGGAGAGCTCCTTCTGGAACAAAGGTAACTGTCTGTCTCTCCACCTGTCTGTCTGTCCGTCTGTCTCTCTGTCTGACTCTGCGCCTGTCTCTCCGTTTGTCTGTCTGTCTGTCTGTCTGTCTTTCCACTTGTCTGTCTGTCTGTCCCTCTACTTGTCTGTCCCTCTACCTGTCTGTCTCTCCAGCTGTCTGTCTGTCTGTCTGTCTGTCTGTCTGTCCCTCTGCCTGTCTGTCTCTCCAGCTGTCTGTCTCTCCAGCTGTCTGAGGTAGGATGAAACTAATTGCATTAACTGTCTGTCTGTCTGTCAGAGCCTGCTCCTGTCTCTCTCTCAGGTGTCTCCAGATTCAGACGCTGGTTGTTTCCTGCTCTGGCGGCTGCAGTCGTCCTGATCCTGATCATCGCAGTGGGAGCCAGCAGTGAGACACACACACACACACACACACACACACACGGCAGTGTGGAATCCTCAGAAAGGAGTGAAATATCAGGTGTAAACAAAAACACACACAGTAACTTTACCTAAATTTAGAATGTGTGTGTGTGTGTGTGTGTGTGTGTGTGTGTGTGTTCAGATACAAAGGCATCAAACCGTTTGTGGTCTTTGGAGAAAAGTGTTTCCAACTTGACGGAGTCCCTGAACGCAGCGCATCAGCTCACTAAAGGTAACACTCACCTGTGTGATGTCACAGCCCTGCCCCATTATCAGCTCTTTAATCTGATTGGTTGAGACTGTCCTGTCTTCTGTCCCAGACGCTGCCAAAGACGTCCGGCGCATGAAGTTTTCTGTGGAGAGCAACAGAGACCAGCTGACCTCAGGTCTGCCTGAAACACACCGCTGGACATTTTCATCATAATAATAACAATAATAACTGTATTATACTCACACTGTGTGTGTGTGTGTGTGTGTGTGTGTGTGTGTTCAGTTGCAGACGCGTTGAAACAGATGTCGGCTCTGGATGCTCTCACCAGGACGGTCACCACGCTCAAATGTTCCCTCGAACGCCTCATCAACAACGGTACACACACACACACACACACACACACACACACACACACAAGTCAAGTCAAGTCAAGTGCAATAGATGTCGTTGTACAGATCAACAGAGTAGAATAGAGTAGATAGAGGTTGGGGGGGGGAGAGAGACAGAGGAGCAGGAGTTCTGGGAGGAGACAGCAGCAGGTGATGAAGCGCCACCATTGGCCAGTAGTCATGGTGAGTGTAGAGTGGACCAGGAGAGGAGCATTCCCATCTGGCGCCAAACCAGATCCACGGTAGTGAGACCAGCAGGAGTGATCCAGAGCATGACCACAGCTCCACACCCTGTGGAAGAGAGAGCAGAGAAAAGTGCGAGTACTCTGGAAATACCTACATTAATACACAGGACAAGATGTTACTATCCGTTGTGCCATAGTCCTAGGGAGTGGACACACCCCGTCCACACACACACACACACACACACACACACACACACACACACACACAATCCCTATTTTTAAAGAAGTCGTACTTTCATAAAACATTTCCCTCTTTCTGAAATATTTCCCAACACATTCCCATTATTTATATATGTCCACTTTCCTAAAAAATGTCCCTTGTCTGTCTGTCTGTCTGTCTGTCCGTCCGTCTGTCCGTCTGTCCGTCTGTCTGTCTGTCTGTCTCTCTCTCTCTCTCTCTCTCTCTCTCTCTCTATCCGTCTGTCTGTCTGTCTATCTGTCTGTCTGTCTGTGTGTCTCTCTATCTGTCTGTCTGTCTGTCTGTCTCTCAGGTTCAGCAGGGGACGGATGTTGTCCCCTGAACTGGGACATTCATCACCACAGCTGTTATCTTTTCAGCAAGACACCTCTGACCTGGGACGCAGCCAGAGACTGGTGCAACGGACATGAGTCTCACCTGGTCATACTCAACACTGACGAGGAGTGGGTGAGACAGCCTGTCTGTCTGTCTGTCTGTCTGTCTGTCTGTCTGTCTGTCTGTCTGTCCGTCCGTCCGTCCGTCCGTCCGTCCGTCCGTCCGTCCGTCCGTCCGTCAAAAAGACATATAATCCACTCACAAAATAAACAGCAGAGGACCCAGAGTTGATGCCTTTATTCACGTTTTGGGTTCCACCAGAAAGTTTCACTGCCTGTCTGTCTCTCTGCCTGTCTGTCTCTCTGCCTGGCTGTCTCCCTGGTTCAGGATTTTGTAACCCAGCATGTGAGGGGCAGCTTCTACTGGGTGGGTCTGACAGATGGAAGGACGGGCTCGTGGGAGTGGGTGAACCAGACGCCGTACGTCATGAACCGGAGGTGAGCCGTTGATGATGTCACCAGCTGTGGTATCGATTCATCTGCAGATTGTTTTCTAACATCTCACTTGTCAGTTTGTAGTTGTGTTACGTCTTTGTAGAAGATTTGAATGTCTCTGTAGTTGTTTTGAGTGTCATTGTAGTTGTTTTGAGTCACTTGTAGTTGATTTGAGTGTCTCTGTAGTTGTTTTCAATCTTTTTATAGTTTGTTTTGAGTGCCTTGTAGTTATTTTGTGTCTTTTTGTAGTTGTTTTGAGTCATTTGTAGTTGTATTGAGTGTCTTTGTAGTTGTTTTGAGTCTAATTGTAGTTGTTTTTCCTCTTTTTGTCGTTGTTTTTGCATCTCTTTTTAGTTGTTTGGACTATCTTTGTGGTTGTTTGAGTCTCTTTGTAGTTGTTTTGAGTCTCATTGTAGTTTTTTTGCATCTCTTTGTGTTTTTTTTGAGTGTCTTTGTAGTTTTTTTGAGTCTCTTTGTAGTTGTTGTGCGTCCCTTGCAGTTGTTATGAGTTTTCAAATGTATTAAAATGAATCAATTTAATTATTTATTAAATACCTCCTGTGTGCTTCTGTGGTTCTGTGGTTTGCAGGCGGTGGAAGCCCGGGCAGCCAGACAGCTGGACCGGTCACGGTATGGGCCCCGGGGACGAGGACTGTGCTCACCTTCACAGCGACGGCCGCCTCAACGACCTGCACTGCTCCACACAGATGCGTTACATCTGCCAGAGACACAGCATGCGCAGCTAGATGGCCCTGCCTCCTCCAGGCTCCGCCCACACGCCGATGCAGACCACCACATAAAGACCATTAAAGCATTTCATCCAACACATCTGACGGCTCTCCTTCTGTTCTGTCACATTAACCATTAAACATAAAGTGTTTCACATCAGACGAGCACCAACAATCAGTAAATTAAGTTAACAACGCAATAAAAACGTTGAAACTAACAAAGAAAACAGACAGTAAAGCACATGAGCAGATAAAGTGAAGATAAATAAGGATGGTAGAAACTTTAAATGAGCTCTTTCTGAAGGTTTTTAAAGAGAGTTCACACTGAAACAGTTAAGAGTCTGAGAGGAAAAGTTTCCATCAAATAACAGGAAACAACGTTAATACATACATACATATGGAGAGAGAGAGAGAAAGAGAGAGAGAGAGAGAGAGAGAGAGAGAGAGAGAGAGAGAGAATAACTCCATTTTTCTTTGTGTTTGTAAACATTTTGTCCTTTCTTACATTAAATGTAAAGTTTTACTGTCAGAAAACAAAGTTTCCTACATTTGACATGCAGTAATATCATGACTATTTTTCTTTTCTTTTCTAGAATTTACTGTAATTTAACTTCCAAGACCGTTAAACAATGAAATAATAATGCCATGTTGTTTGTTACCAATGTGTCAGCTGTATTTGTTTTAGGATTTACCAGTACACTAAAGAATAATATGTAGTATGCTTTAATCACAAATCAGAATCATAAGACTATGAAAACAATTTGTCTGCAAAATATTGTGTTTTTAACTCAATGTTGATGTCGTCAACACAATCAGCTGAGGTGTTGATGTTTTTTTTACCACTGATGCTTGAGGTGGAAGACTGTATTCTGTCGTCCCTGTTGTCGGTTTTAGACTTCTACATACATACACACACACACACACACACACACACACACACAGACATATATACAGATATGCAATCAACCCCCTACTACCCCCCATCCCACACCTTCGCCGCTTTGTACCCCCAGTGTGACAAGCGGGTCTGTGACCAGACCACTTTTCATGTTGTAAAGTGTATTAAGTATGTGCTTATGCTGCCGAGGTGTTTTTCTCTCCTCCCCTCTCCTCATGTTATGCTGTATCTCTTTTCTTCCATCCCTGTCTTTCTATCCTGTCCACCCTTTTGTCATATTGCATGTATGTTTATGTATATGTACGGATGGATTGATGGCTAATTTCACTGGTACTTCTGCTCAGCGACAATAAAGGTTCATTCAATTCAAGTTGGGGCACCACTCTGTAAAACAGAGAAAAATATAGCCAATTCCAAGTCTTATAAAGTTACTAAACTATCAATTTGAAATGCTGATTAATAATTAACTTAATACTTATAATCAAATTACCACATTTATATTTAGTAGTGGTTGAAGGAATTTAGACTTTTTTTCATAGAAGAGGTTGACATATCGTTCACAGTGTACAACAGCAAATAGACAGCATTTATATATTCCAAAAAGATAATTATTCTAAAACAAAGCAAAGCACACAATCTATGGATTATAGAGGTCTACAAAGTCTAATCTAATCTAACCTAATTTAGGCTTACAAAAGAGAGAATGTATCTATGTGTGTGTCTGTGTATGTGGGTGAAGCTTGTCAAACAATGGGTCGTAAAATACCATGCTGTGAAGGGATGGGCTGGCCTGTGCTGATGTGTGAGCTGCTATAAACTATGATTGTTTAAAGCCAATTGAAAGTATATTGTATGTAAATCAGTGTGTGAGCAAATTTAGTTAGTTTGCATGTGCATCTGCGTAAAGCAAAGTTAACATACAACTTCAAATGATTTAGCTATACCAATATCATCACAGTTATACTTAAAAACACACATATAAACCAAATCATTGATTACAGGTCAAATCCTTTGTACTCAAAGTTCTTGCTGATTTTCTTACCTAAGCCCAGTTACATCACTCACAGTCCAGTTCAGAAAGTGGAAGGAATCTTTTTCAGTGGAGGGCGTGGAAGAAAGTTTGATTTCAGGCTGAGTTTCAAGAATCGGTGTTTCGTCCTTGGGGTACGTTGTGTGTGTTTTGGTTTTGCTCTGTTTGTGCCTCAGGACCGCAGCATGCGTCACTGGCTCCGTCAGAGGGAATCCCCGCTGGGTAACGCCTTTGCCACATGCCGGTAGCAGGTTGCAGTGTTCCCCTGACTCCGCCCTCTTCTGCTCGATTGGTCTGGCGTCCAATCACCTGCCGCACCTGCCTCCAGCTCAGCCTGAAGAGCAGCTTTGCGCGGCTGTGGACGGCCTTTCTTTAAAAGTGAAAGTGTCTCTCTTTGTTATAAGGTATTTGAGAACCCAGTGTGTGTATTAGAAATTGAGGCACTCAAATTGTTATTGTTAACTGTTTATTGGGCATTAGGTTTAGTTTTTCTTTTTCACATTTATTCACACCACACTTCAATTATTACATTTGTTAGTTTCACTAGTTTATGGGTGGTTGCATTTCTGTATTTTTGTTTGTGTAGTGTAAACCAGCGTAGTCAGCCAGAGTTCCTTTGTTTATTGTGTTTTAAGTAGAAAGATAGTTTTGGGGAAAAGCGAGTAGGAAGATTGTTTAAGTTTGTTTGTTTTATGAGTTGGCGCCACCCACCGCCCTTTGTTCATTGCATTACATTACATTACATTACATTACATGTCATTTAGCAGACGCTTTTGTCCAAAGCGACTTACAATAAGTGCATTCAACCTGAAGGTACTAGACATAGACCACAGGAATCAAGCAAGTACAGAACTTTAAGAGCTAACTGTCATCGCTACAGGAGTGCTATATGTTAAAGAAGAAAAGAAGAGAAAAGAAGAAGAAGAAGAAGAAGAAGAAGAAGAAGAAGAGCATTTTTAAAAAGAATATATATGTTAGGTGACCATGACTTAACCGAGGTATCGTTGGAAGAGGTAGGTCTCCAGCCTGCGGCGGAAGATGTACAGGCTGTCTGAGGTCCTGATGTCAGTGGGGAGCTCGTTCCACCATTTGGGAGCCAGGACAGAGAAAAGTCTGGAAGTGGTTTTGAGGGAAGTTGACCCACGCAGGGTGGGATTCGCCAGCTGTTTGGCTGATGCAGAGCGGAGAGGACGGGCAGGGGTGTAGGGTTTGACAAGGTCCTGGATGTAAGTAGGACCTGAACCATTAGCAGCGGAGTACGCCAGAGCTAGAGTCTTGAAATGTATCCGCGCAGCCACAGGTAGCCAGTGGAGGGAGCGGAGGAGGGGTGTTGTGTGTGGAATTGCCTCACTTTGTACCACTTGTCATAGCCTGAAGAAGATTCTCCTTTCGTTATAATTTGTTTATTTTGCTGTTAATCAATAAATATCTGTATTTGCCTGAGTACACTGGCGTTGTGTTACCTTCCCTTTTCCCTAGACCCCAACTGGGTTGTAACAATTGGCCGTCGGAGTTAGAGTCGAAGGAGTCTTTGTGAAGAGGAAGATTTCTGCAGAGAGGCCTCAAACCTGAGATGCAGAAGGTGGGAAGTTCTGGTGGGGGGTTCTGGTCTCTGGGGGACACAGACCTCTGTGCTGGGCCTTTTACAGTAGATCGCCTATGGTGTCAAATGTCTCCTGACCAATAAACGCATCTGTAGTTGTCATAAACGCCAAGAATCCTGGTACAGATGTTCCTTACCAGAGGACCAAAATGGAGGTGGATAAAATGCTGCTGCATTTTAGTCAACATCAGTTAAAGTCCATAAATGAACCCAAGATTCAACTGTGGTCCAATCACTACACTGTTCACCTGGACCCTGTTCACCTGATTCCAGGTAGAAGGTTCAACAAACTCTGAGTGGAACATGAACTCTGAGCTGATTTACCCTCAGATGGGAAACTCTGAGTTTCTGCTTCCAGAATAGCTGATCTGAGTTAAGCAGGTTCACTCTAAGTGAAGCCCCACAACTACAAAACAGTAGAGTCACCAGGGCAACAGTTGAGAAAGTTGACGGGGAGTTGGAACATGTTTAGGTTGCAGCTGAGAGAGAATTAGCTGCAGCTCGAGTCAATGTTTGAGGTCCCTCATTAAGGTGAACATGCTCAGGAACAGGCCGCAGGACAGCAACCAGTCAGTGTGAAAACCAAAAGGGACACAACACCGCCACTAGCCTTTCAAAAATAAAAGCACCTAACCCTTACCACCTTTTCAGAACATCAGGAAACAGCAAGATAATGATCAAACATGAAAAACAAACTCTATGAGAGCGGTCCTTTCACATTCCTTTGTGCTCATTTTGTTTCATGTTTTGTGTATTTTGTGGTTGTTGTGTGTATCTTAGTGGTAACTGTGTGAATCTTTGAGGTTGTTTTGTGTCTTTTGTGGTTGTTGCGTGTATCTTAGTGGTAACTGTGTGAATCTTTGCGGTTGTTTTGTGTCTCTTGTGGTTATTGCGTGTATCTTAGTGGTAACTGTGTGAATCTTTGAGGTTGTTTTGTGTCTTTTGTGGTTATTTGTGTAACTTAGTAGTAACTGTGAATCTTTGAAGGTTGTTTTGTGACTTTAGTCTTAATTTTGCTTCTCCTTGTACTTTTGTTTGGTGTCTCTGTAGTCATTTCATGTCTCTTTGTGTTTGTTTTGTGTTCGCTTCGAGAGCGAATGTTGCGGCGGACAGGTAAAGTATCTGTCGGTGGGGGCAGACAGTCCGATCAGGGGAGTGAGAGCGAGAAATTGATGAAGTGATCAGAGACATGAAGTGGGGTTACGGAGAGATTGGTAGAGCAGCTCCTGGTGAAGATGAGATCAAGGTGGTTGATGGCTTTGTAAGTAGGTGGTGAGGGAGTGAGCAGAAGAGCAAAGAAGGAGAGTAGAAGAAGTAAGTCTGCTGACTTCTCAAGCTGGATGTTGAAGTCGCCGAGAAGAACAAGTGGTGGGCCATCTTCAGGAAAGTTTGAAAGGAGGACGTCAAGCTCCTCCAGAAATTCTCCCAAAGGACCAGGTGGGCGGTAGAGAACAACAATGGTTATTGGTGAGGCCGAAGTTATGATTACAGCATGGAATCCGAAGAACCGTGGTTCTTCGGATTCGAATGAATGGTGTAATGTGGGATCTGTGGATAATCTTATATTGGGTTTCTCTCATTCCGTAGCAAATAAATGTGGTATTGGCAGAGACTATTGCTTCATGTCAGTCGTCTTCGATAAATTTCCCCCCAAGATCGCGTTCCCACTTCTGTATCACCTTCCTTATATCTGATGGATCTAAGAAATAGAGCAGCGAGTAGGAGCTACTTTCGTGTCTAAAGCCTCAGGAAGATGTTTGAAAATAACTGTCCAGAAGCCTTGTAGGCAGGTGCAGGACCAGAACACGTCTGTCACTTTAGCTGGTGACATATGACACCTGTTGCAGGTATCGACGTCAGGATATATTTGGGCTAGTTTGGAATTTGTATAACAAGTGCGATGGACAAGCTTAAATTGTATCAGTATGAGCCTGGCACAGGACGAACTATTGTTAACTTGAGCTAATGCACAACCCCAGACCTCGTCCGTTATAATTGTGCCTAGTTCATCTTCCCAGGTTTGTTTTATTTTTTCCATGCATCTGTCAGCGGAGAAATCAAGGTGTAGATCTGTGAGACAAGACCTTTTCGATTCGTAGGAATGTCCTGAATGGAGTTAATTACAGAGCTGGGAGGCACATTTGGGAACAAGCCGTTATTTATTTTCACCCAATTAAGAACCTGAAAGTATCTAAAAAGTTAAAACTCTGGAAGGTTAGATTTTCACACAGTTCACTGAAACTACAGAAGATCTTGTTAGTATAAAGGTCATTTTGCCTGACAAGGCCTGCCCTCTGCCACAGAGAAAAGGCCATATCAGTGTTGGGAGGGAGAAAGAGATGGTTATTGAAAATGGGACTGTGGTTGGATGTTACCAGGAGGTCAAAGGCATCTAAATTGAACATATTCTTAAACTGGTGATGACGATAGGGTTGTTTGAGAATTGGGTTGGTCAGATGGGGAGGTTAGATGTCAGCAAAACCAAAAGTGACGTAGAGGGACAGGATTTAGCTTCAGGTCACACCAACTTAATGTCTGCTCATTGACCCACAGAGTCATCTTGTGAATATTGGAGGCCCAGTAGTAGTTTCTCATGTTCGGAAGTGCCAAGCCGCCTGCAGACCTATGCCTGATCCTGGGAGCCGTGCCTTTCCATATAAAGGAGAAAATAAGCTTGTCTACAGTAAAAAAGAAGGACTTGGGTAAAAAAAAATTGGTAGCATTTTGAAAAGATACAAAAAGCGTGGAAGCACATTCATCTTAATACAGTTAACCCTCCCAGCAATAGTTAGAGACAAACCATTCCACCTGTCCAGGTCTCATTTTAGCTTGTCAATTAAGGGAAAGAAGTTATTTTTGTACAGATCAGATTGTTGTCGACAGACATTCACGCCTAAGTACTTGAAACTAGTACTACACATCTTAAAGGGAAGTCGTTCGGCAGTGGTCTGAAGGGCCAAGTTGTTCACAGGAAAGCATTCACTCTTTTAGAGGTTCAATTTGTAACCTGAAAAGGGACCGAATCTGCTCAGCAGTCCAGTCTGGGGAATAGTATAAATACGTTCAGAAATAAACAATAATAAATCATCTACATAAAATGTTTCCTGTCTCCTTTCTCCTTTCTCCTTTTAGTGGGGCGGATTAGCTCAATATTTTACACCAATCGTTCACTTTGTGATAAAAGCATGAAATTTGGTAGATGTGTTGGTGAATACGTTTCAAACAAATCTGGATATTGGGCCACCTCAAAAGCGCCCCCTAGTGGCCGTGGCAGGCATTTGTTATACGAATAAATCAATAACGAATAAAAACTGCCCTTTTAATAATACCAACTGGTGATGAATTGTATATTAGGTACAGCTTGTAAGGATCGTGCATTCATGGAATGAGCAACGGGGCTAAACGTGTGGGTAGCACCCCCCAAAAATGTGCATCCGGGACGAGGGGGGGTGGGGCGGATTAGCTGAACAATCGTTCATTTTGTGATAAAAGCATCAAATTTGGTACACTCATTGCTGAATACATGTTTAATGAATCTGGATATTGGGCCATCGCAAAAAAAAATTCTGATGGCTGTGGCGGCCATTTTTATAAATGGCCGCCACAGCCACAGCATTGAGACATGTTAGAGGAGACATGTTAAAGTGGCAAAAGCTTTATTACAGTCTAATAGAAAAGAACATTAACTTTGTATAACATTTTATTAGGTCTTGATATTCCCATTCACAGGCTACGGCCTCCTCTTTGGCTTGTATTCTTCTGTTGCTCCTTAAAAAGAAAAAATAATTTTCAATATTGTATGACCTGCAACAATAAAAATAAAACACTTTTAGACAGAGAAAAAAATCATACATTTTAAAAATTCTACTAGGGTTACTTGTAGCAGGTTACTCTTTCTGGCAAAATCCTTGTACTGAGGTGTGTGACTTAGTCAGGAGACAAAAGCACCACATTTTTTCCACATACTCTCTATCATTATAGGTTTCAATTTTTAGTAGGAGCCACTTCATCAAGATTGCGGTGATGGCAGCCATATAAAGTCTATGAGCAATGCTATATCTTCCAAGCCACTTAGAAGGTCAATCTTGGTGTCAAAATATACATTTTCTGGGTCCAGGAATCATTTAAAGCTATTGAGAATATCACTAGATGATTATTTGATCAAATAGATATGTTCATTTTCACAAAGACTGGGCAACTCGCTTCAAGTGCTGCAGCAGGGTATCCTGAGTTGAAACTGTTTGGAATCAATGTTCACGGGAGTGTGGATTAGCTGCCATGTACACTGCTCAAAAAAAATCAAGGGTACACTTTCATCTCATATCAGATCTTGATCAACAAATTATTTACAGTGAGTCATCCAGTGATATTCTCAATAGCTTTAAATGATTCTTTGACCCAGAAAATGTATATTTTGACACCAAGATTGACCTTCTAAGTGGCTTGGAAGATATATTGGTTCCCATAGACTTATGGCTTATGGCTTATATGGCTGCCATCTCCTATCTGCAATCTTGATGAAGTGGCTCCTACCAAAAGTTGAAACCTTTGGTGATAGAGAGCATGTGGAAAAATGTTGGTGCTTTTGTCCGGCGTGTCCCCTTTCTTCTCAAATCTGGTCCTAAGCCGCCTGACTAACTGTGATGGAGTTATAAAATACATTTAAAAAAAAAGAAAAAAAGAACCACATGGGCAAAGGAGACATATGACATATAGTGTATGTGTTCGTGTGTGTGTGTGTGTGTGTGTGTGTGTGCGTGTGTGTGCAGAGAGGGATGTCCACATTCCACAGGACATAATTTAACAGTGTCTTATTAAGCTTTCACACCCAACAGCCACTGATACATGTTCCAAGCTAACTAGCTAGCTTAAGTACCTATTTTTGCTATCTTGCTAATTTACTTTTCCGCCAAGGCCCATGATGATTGTTTTTCTCTGTAGCCTTTATGATGTTCATAGCATATTTTATTCATAATTATAACAGGTGAAATAAAATATTTAGACATACCTTGATGGACAGTCCACTGCACTGATTGTCCCAGGAAGCAAATGCTAGCTAGCCCATTTGCTAGCTAGCTCGATGGCTAGCCCGATTGTGGTGGGGCAGGAAAAATAACTGAAAGAGTGTCTAACTGGATATTTGTAAATTTAATATGTGTATTTACACTTTTTAATTTACGTTTGTATATTTAGTTTACATTTTTTAAATATTTTAAGAAATATTTAAATATTTTTTGTAATTTTAACGAAGAAAATGACTGCTATGGCCACTTGGGGGCGAATTTGCGATGGCCTAATATACAGATTTGTTTGAAACATATCCACCAACACATCCACCAAATTGTGTGCTTCTATCACAAAATAAACAATTCTTGTGATTTATTGAGCTAATCCGCCCCACAGGGGATGCACATTTTTGGGGGGTGCTACCCACACGTTTAGCCCCGTTGCTCATTCCATGAATGCACGATCCTTACAGGCTGTACCTCGTTGTAAAGGTGACTAATCAGGCTTTCCAACAATATACAATTCATCACCAGTTGGTATTATTAAAAGGGCAGTTTTTATTCATTATTGATTTATTCGTATAACAAATGCCTGCCACGGCCACTAGGGGGCGCTTTTGAGGTGGCCCAATATCCAGATTTGTTTGAAACATATTCACCAACACATCTACCAAATTTCATGCTTTTATCACAAAATGAACGATTGTTCAGCTAATCCGCCCCACTATTTCTCCTTTCTCCTGTCTCTTGTCTATCGTCTCTTGTCTCCTTTCTCCTGTTTCTTGTCTCCTGTCTCTTGTCTCCTGAAGTCCCCTTCTCCAGAAGGGAAGGAGTGACATTGTGTGTGAACTAGAGAATGCATCCTGGTCAGAAATGGAGGTGTGAATGCTGGATGGTAACCATAGACTGTATATAAATAATGGACGTAGTCACCGTGACGTCACCCATTGGTTTGTGGCCCGTTGGAACCATCGAGTTCAGCGTTACACTCGTTGCCATCTTGTTTCCAATACGGCGAGCCGACCATATTTGGACTGTGGAGGAGCGAGAGGGATCTGATCACTGATTACACGCCTCTCTACCATGCTCTCTACACCTACAGTCTATGCTCTACACCTCAACCTGACTGAGCAAAGCCGCTGCTAATTTATGTTAGCATTAACTGGAGCAGTAACTGGGATGTTAGTTTTGGCAAAAAACAAAAATAGAAAGTATGTTACTTACTTCAGAAAACTGAGCAGCGACTTCTTGGAGTGTCTGTTAGTCCAACCAAACGCTGAACAAGACATTTAATGAACAAAACGATCAAATAAATCATAAAGTGAAAATACAGTGAAAGGTCAAAGTTATGAGACCAAACCGCTAAACGTCCTTTTTTATATTTATATAACGTTATATATAACTTTATTGACACGTTGCCGTGGATGCGCATTGTTATGCTTCTCTCCTGATGACGGCTCGCCTTGTTAGTAACCTGTCAATCAAAGCTAGAAACGCCCCAAATCATACGATTCTTTATTTTCTATTTTCTTCTAAATGGGGCCATTATTAGAACTATTAACATCAGATTGTCTTGAAGAAGATTTTTTACCAGTGATTGAGACCATAGTGTTGTCCTAAAAAAAATTCTGAGGCAATAAATCAAGTGAGAAGTTTTCTTATTTTACATTGAAATGAATGGACAATATTTTTGCAGCCAAACTTAGCGCCCCCTGCTGGAATTTTCGGTAGAATGCAACTTAAGGCACTTCCTGGTTTGCCTCCATGCTCAGACCTGGGCTGCGGTCGAATAGTCAAATTTGCTTAGGAACCTTCCTAACTGAGTGAAATGACCCGGAAGTATTATCGTAGCCGCCATGATAAGAGCTGTTCGAATTCTCTAACTGTTAAGGAAAGGAGCTTCAATGCTTCCTTTAGTATCTCCTTTAGCATAGGATACACCGGACCATCCTTTACGAAAGGAAAGGAGGTAATGCCGTCCCACAATTCCTTGCGGTAGCAGCATATAAGGCCGACCGGTCACGAGAAGAAACGAACAAAATGACTGACAAATCCCGCAGATTGTCGTGTAAGTTACTGATGTGTTTTCATCTTAATTTAATTATATGTTGAAAATGAAGAATAATGACATAGGATCTCAATTCATCCAATTTTATTTTTATTTTTTTTAATTCTTAGCAATTTTATAGATTGTGTATATGTGAATAAGATCTGAATAATAAAGGTATGCTTTAAAAGCATAATAATAACATGTAAAGTAGTGGCTTTGTAGCACTCAACGTTGTAAATGTGCCATGATTTATCAGTTTTCATTCAATCATACCTATTGGTATTTTGTCTATAAATATGAATGGACAGGTGCATGATCAACCTTTCTCAATGTGATCACCATTTTGTTTCACTTTTGTGACTGGCGTGGTCTATTATTCTTTTTTGTTACATTTCATTTCCAATCATGGTAATCGCCTAATATTCGTGAGAACGCTGATTTTTGTAGTCCATCTTCGGAAAATTGTAGTTTCACCACGACATTCGACGTCATCAACATCCGCCGTCGCGTGATGACGTAGACTAAGTGTAAGTGCAGTCGGATTCTCTAAACACCGCGATCGTCTTCTCCTAACTCCTCATGAATTCTCCTTCTCATCTTTCCTTGACCTCGTGACGTTTTCCATTGAGGTTAAGGAAAGTGGTTAGGAAAGGACTTAGGAGCTGATTTTTTTGACTATTCGACCGCAGCCATGGAGATTGGCTGATGCTAACCAGTGATGCTAAACTGACATATATGGATTATGGATTATTATGGATTATATGGATTGTGTGTGTGTGTGTGTGTGTGTGTGTGTGTGCGTGTGTGTGTGTGTGAGAGAGAGTTTAGAGACTCTGCTGATCACATTAAAGATAATCAGTTTCACAGAAATGCAGTTCACAGATTGTAAATATTATCAGTAAATCAGTAAAGCTCCCTTTTCTTTTTTTAACGTTTCAATTCAGTTATATGTGTCGTGAAAGTTTAAACAACAATAAAAACAAGTGTGTGTGTGTCTGTGTGTTAGTGTGAGTGTCTGTGTATGTGTGTGTGTGTGTGTGTGTGTGTGTGTGTGTGTCTGTGCGTGTGTGGTCAGAGGGTAAAAGTCCAGCTGACTTTCTTTTTTCCTTCCTGGTAACCACGGCAACAGAGTAATGAAAAACATGTCAATAATTAATGTGGACTTTTGAATCGTTTGTGTTTCCTCTCAAAGCAAACACACACACACACACTGTATATGTGTGTGCGTGTGTGTGTGTAGACTTTGACAGCAGGAATTCTCCGTCCCGGAGTCAGTCGGTCGCCACCAGCTTCAGCTTCACACAGTCAGTGAGTAAAAACATTAATATGAGTTTTAATGATTTTAATGAAGCTGCTGCAGTGTGTGTGTGTGTGTGTGTGTGTGTGTGCGTGTGTGTGTGTCGTCTTGTTGTTCTGCTGCTGGTTGTAATTGTTCTGAGAAGTCTCCGCATGTTATATTTATGATAATATTAATAATAATGTGTTAATTAATAATCTTTAAAGAGCTCTGTCCTGCAGACATCATGGACTCTTCATCATCATTATCATCATCTTCATCATCATCATCTCCCGACTCTCAGCTGCTGTCCTATTCAGCGTCTCCTCGTCCTCCTCGTCCTCCTCGTCTGTCTCTGAGGAGTCCAGAGCTGCAGGCTGAGTTCCTGAAAGGTGAGACAACTGTCTCTTGTCTCCTGTCTTCTGTATTTGTCTCTGGTATCTTTTCTCTTTTCTCTTTTCTCTTTTCTCTTGTCTCTTGTCTCTTGTCTCTTGTCTCTTGTCTCTGTCTCTTTTCTCCTGTCTTTTGTCTCCTGTATCCTGGCCCCTGTCTCTGTTTCCTGGCTCCTGGTTCTGCCTCTGTCTCCTGTCTCCTGGTTCTGTCTCTGTCTCCTGGCTCCTGGTTCTGTCTCTTGTCCCTGTCTCTTTTCTCCTGTCTTTTGTCTCCTGTATCCTGTATCCTGGCCCCTGTCTCTGTTTCCTGGCTCCTGGTTCTGTCTCTGTTTCCTGGCTCCTGGTTCTGTCTCTGTTTCCTGGCTCCTGGTTCTGTCTCTGTCTCCTGGCTCCTGGTTCTGTCTCTGTCTCCTGGCTCCTGGTTCTGTCTCTTGTCTCCTGTCTCTGCCTCTTGTCTCCCATCTCCTGTCTCTTGTCTCCCGTCACCTGTCTCTTGTCTCCTATCTCTTGTCTCCTTTCTCTTGTCTCCCATCTCCTGTCTCTTGTCTCCCGTCACCTGTCTCTTGTCTCCTATCTCTTGTCTCACTTTCCTTGTCTCCCATCTCCTGTCTCCTGTCTCATGTTTCCTGTCTCCTGTCTCCCATCTCCTGTCTCTTGTCTCATGTCTCCAGTCTCCTGTCTCCTGTCTCCTGTCTCTCATTTCTCTGTCTCTGTCTCCTGGTTCTGTCTCTTGTCTCTGTCTCCTGTTTCTCATCTCCCATCTCTTGTCTCCCGTCTCTTGTCTTCTGTCTCCTTGTCTCTTTGTGTCCTGTGACTCGTCGTGTCTTTGTGTCTCAGAGTGCAGCAACAGGATTCGTTCTCACAGCAACGCTGAAGCATCCACTGGCTCCGCCCCCTTCAGCCCCGCCCCCTTCAGCCCCGCCCCCCTCTCCTCTTCGTCTTCATCAGGTGAATCACTTTCTGTTTATAGTTATTTTATCATCATAAACTGATGTTTTCATGTGTATTAACTTGTTTAAAAAATATTTTTACTTTTATTGTTTTATTTATTGTTGCATACATTTTTAAATATTCATTTTATTTTTTATTAAATTCAAAGGTTTGACTTCATGACAGCAGCTTTATTTGAATAATGAAGAAGATTTATGAAAAAAACCCACAGAAATAGGTTTGGAGATAGGAGGTGTAATAGGAGAAATGATTAGAGGGGAAATAAGTATATAAATTTAAAAAAATGTATTCGCTATTAAGTAAATAAATGTTAAAATAAAGTTCAATAAATAAATACATTTTTTAAATAAATATTATTTAATAATTGGAAGTAATAATATAAATAAATCCGGGAATAAATTAAATTTAAAAAATATTTAATTAAATAATAATAGTTTTATGTGTCTCTGTGTGTCTCCTGTCTGTCTCTGTGTGTCTCTGTGTCTGTGTCTCCTGTGTGTCTCTGTGTCTGTGTCTCCTGTGTGTCTGTGTGTCTCTGTGTGTCCCTGTGTGTCTCTGTGTCTGTGTCTCCTGTGTGTCTGTGTGTCCCTGTGTGTCTCCTGTGTGTTTGTGTGTCTCTGTGTGTCTCTGTGTGTCCCTGTGTGTCTCTGTGTGTCTCTGTGTGTCCCTGTGTGTCCCTGTGTATCTCTGTCTGTCCCTGTGTGTCTCTGTGTGTCCCTGTGTGTCTCTGTCTGTCCCTGTGTGTTTCTGTGTGTCTCTGTGTGTCCCTGTGTGTCTCTGTGTGTCCCTGTGTGTCTCTGTGTCTGTGTCTCCTGTGTGTCTGTGTGTCCCTGTGTGTCTCTGTGTGTCCCTGTGTGTCTCTGTGTCTGTGTCTCCTGTGTGTCTGTGTGTCTCCGTGTGTCCCTGTGTCTCTGTCTGTCCCTGTCTGTCACTGTGTGTCCCTGTTTGTCTCTGTGTATCTTTGTGTATCTGTGTGTGTGTGTGTGTGTGTGTGTGTGTGCGTGTGTGTGTGTGTGTGTGTGTGTCTCTGTGTGTCCCTGTGTCTCCTGTGTCTCCTGTGTGTCTCTGTGTGTCTCTGTGTCCCCGCTGCAGTGCGTCTGTCCCTGTCCAGCCCTGAGCTGCTGACGGAGCTCAGAGAGTCTCGCAGCCTGCGACCCGTCCGCACGCACCCAGGCCTGACCACTGTCTTCTGTGGACGAGGACGAGGAGGACAGGTGAGCCGGGGACGGACTTGTCTGTCTCTGAGATCATCAGCTGAGAATAATTTATTCTGACAGTAAAATCATGTTTAATGTGTCTCTCCTCCTGCAGGTCTCTGGCTCCGCCCCCTCCACACGATCAGCCAATCAGAAGCCGTCACACTGACCTCTCAGCAGCATCACATCACAAAAAAAATAATTATCATAATAAGTGAAGAAATAAATGTCAAAAATAAAAAACATGGAACAACAAACATTCAGCTTCACATTCATCAAATCTATATTTGTATAAATAATAATATACCAATAAAAACTTTTTTTAAATTTATCGTGCATGAAGACTTTTACTGACAGAAGTTTGATAAATGGAACGGAGCTGCCAAATAAAAAATAATGTAATTAAATATACAAATTATGTTAAAAATAATTACAGGCAATCGTTATTCTATGATATATGACATTTATTTTATATATTTTTAAACAATTACTTTGGCTTAAATGTATTTTTTCAAAAAAGAAAAAAGCAAGCCTTTGTTTTTTTAATTAATTCCTGTATTTATTCATTTTATTCATTTGTCAAAAGTCTAGTTGTGACAGCCCCTCATCTGCATAATGAAGGAAAAAAATACACATATATATATATATATATATATATATATATATATATATATATATATATATATATATATGTATTATGTGTGTATATGTGTGTGTGTGTGTGTGTGTAAATGGACCTGCACTTATATAGCGTTTTTCTAGTCGCTTTGCGACCACTCAAAGCGCTTTACACTACAGACTGCGCTCATTCACCCTTTCACACACACATTCATACTGGTGGCAGAGGCTACCCTAAACGGTCCCACCTGCCACCATTGGGAATTCATTCACACACCGATGAACACAGCATCAGGAGCAATTTGGGGTTCAGTATCTTGCTCAAGGATACTTCGACATGTAGGCTGCGACGGTCAGGGATCGAACCAACCCTTCGGTTGAGGGCCAACCAACTCTACCAACTCAGCCACAGCCGTGTGTGTGTGTGTGTTATATATATGCAATAAATATATATAGACACACATTTTAAAATGTGTAAAAAAATTGTTAAAATAAATGCAAAAAATAAATAAATACATTTTGTACTAATATTAATATTTAAAAAATTAAGAAAACCTAAACAGGGAAGTAAATTAATACAAAGTATTAAATAAATAAATTAGCAAATATCAAAATATTTCACATTTGATCAAGTAATTAACATCTACATTCATTTTTAATATTATGTTTGGTAAATTCTGCAGGTCTGGAGTGGTTCTGCAGGTCTGTAGTGGTTCTGTAGGTCTGTAGTGGTTCTGCAGGTCTGTAGTGGTTCTGTAGGTCTGTAGTGGTCCTGCAGGTCTGGAGTGGTTCTGTAGGTCTGTAGTGGTCCTGCAGGTCTGGAGTGGTTCTGCAGGTCTGTAGTGGCCGTGCAGGTCTGGGGTGTTTCTGCAGGTCTGTGGTATTTCTGCAGGTCTATAGTGGTTCTGTAGGACTGTAGTGGTCCTGCAGGTCTGTGGTGGTCCTGCAGGTCTGTAGTGGTTCTGTATGTCTAGAGTGGTCCTGGTCCTGGTCCTGCAGGTCTGTAGTGGCCATGCAGGTCTGGGGTGTTTCTGCAGGTCTGTAGTGGAACGCCCCCACCCTTCCTGAAAGAAAGAAAGAAAGAAAGAAAGAAAGAAAGAAAGAAAGAAAGAAAGAAAGAAAGAAAGACTGCTGACTGGTCGAGACCAACAAACAAAGAATTACAGTAGTCTAGGCGTGATGTGATTAATGTATGGATAACTTGCTCAAAATCATTTGTGGGGAGATAAGCCTTTACTTTAGACAGTAGTCGTCGCTGGAAGAAGCTAGTTTTGACTGTCAAGCTTATCTGTTTATTGAACTTGTCCAGAATAACACAGAGGTTCCTTGCAGAGGGATGACACAGCGATTTAAGGCTATCAA
The DNA here is from genome assembly GCF_030273125.1 of Centropristis striata. Lineage (NCBI taxonomy): Eukaryota > Metazoa > Chordata > Actinopteri > Perciformes > Serranidae > Centropristis > Centropristis striata. The sequence continues at coordinate 7,452,561 of NC_081533.1, read as the reverse complement.
TGGTGCTGTCATAGCGCCATAAAAGGTGTTGTTGGCCAAATAATATTATCTCAGTTTTGTTTTTATTCATTGAGAGAAAGCTTGCTTCCATCCATGACCGGGGATCTTTGAGGCAGTCTATAGACCTGCACAGAGGTTTAGTCATTCATTTTTCATTTCCAAATATATTTGGACATCATCTGCAAAGAAATGAAATGAGACTTTATACTTTTGAAATATGGATCCCAATGGCAATGGTAAATAGAAAAGAGGAGGTGGCCCCAAATAGAATCCTGAGGCACCCCACAGCTCACTATAACTGTAGGAGATATCTGCTGGATGTATTCATCTTAGATTGTTCAGGTTTATGTTGTAGATGTCAAACCGAACAGGAGCAGGACTAAAGATCTGTATGAAATTCTACCATGAAGAAAAATCATATCAAAAGTTCCAGATGCCTTTGAAGGTGAGAATTTACCTGCTGAAGTCAGTAACAGTGACAGATTATGGTCATTTCCGGGGGTCTGTCACTCTCAGTCCCTGTTATTACTGCTGTTATTACTTTCACCGTTAGTCCTATTCTCCCTGTTATTACTGCTGTTAATACTGCTGTTATTACTGCTGTTATTACAGCTGTTATTACTGTCACCGTTAGTCCTATTCACTCTGTTATTACCACTGTTATTACTGCTGTTATTACTGCTGTTATAACTGTCACCATTGGTCCTATTCTCTCTGTTATTACTGCTGTTATAACTGGTGTTATTACTATCATGGTATCATGCTTTGAGGTGATTACTATCACCATCTATGAACACCATGTTTACGACCTGGTATGACGTCATCCACTAAGCCTCGCCCTCTTTGTTAGAAAATGAATGAATATATATATATACATATATATATATAAAAAACAAAACACATTCCTCCATAAATAAATGAATATAACATTTAATATAACAAAATAATATTAAAAATAAAATATAGATAATTGTTTATTTGATAAAAGGTGATATAAATTGATATTAGTATTTATTTAACTTTATATAACTCACCTGTTTATCTACTTTCTAATTTTAGAACAAATATTTATTTAAAATAAATACATTTAAAAATGAGTAAATTCATATAAGAATAAATGCCATGAATAAATGAAATGCCTATATATCCAGAGGTAAAAATAAATAAATAAATAGGCTCTTGATAGAGAAGTAAATTAATATAGTATCTAATGTACCAATTAAGTGTATATTTATGACAACAAATATTAATTCCATTTAAATCTGTGTAAATTAATATAAAAATAAATTAATAATAAATAAACACATAAAGGTAAATTAGTCAAGGAGCAAATAAACATGTTTAATTTGCTTCTTGATTTATCTTTCTTCTGATTTTCTCTTAATTTATTTTGTATTAATTTTAAAGTAATTTCTGTCTCTTTATTTGTGTAATTAATTTAAAATGTATTTATTTATTCTACATGAAGAAATGTAAAAAGAAATGTATAAATAAAGATACAGAAATAAATAAGTTTGTTTGTGAGAAAGTAAAATTAAACTATGAATTAAATAAATACATTGATAGATAACTAACTAAAAGATATACATTATAACTACATATAAATAATGTAAAAATAAATAAATACATAAAAATGGATTACAAATAAATAAAAAATAAATGCAAGATTAAATAAGTATACATATACTTTTAAATATTCATTTATTTATTTGATCAAATAAGTATTGTCTTTATGTACTTAAAATATTAACATTATAAGTCGCTTTTTATTTTTAAGACCTTTATAAATACATAAATAAACAAACAAAATGTATTTGTCATAGAATTTAAATGGAATAAATGCATTTTAAAATTAACTACAAATGAATAAATAATAATAAATGCATTAAAAATAATGTATTCATTATGATTGATGGAAGTGAATATCATATTATATCAAATAATGAACGCCTATATTCCTGCATATTACTGTATTTAGCGAGTGCTTTGTTAATTATTGATCAACTGACCGTCACCTGTTGTTCCCCTCCTCACCTGCAGGGGGGGGGGGGGGAGACTTCTCCACTTTTAATCGGAAAATCCCGAGCGGAAACAGCGGACCGGACGTGACGTAGTGTCATTGTGGCCGTGCTGGCGGCGGGACGGTTGTGTTGTTAGCATCGTTAGCGTCGTTAGCTCTTCCAGCAGCTCTGTGTCGGTGTCCAGTTTCAGGTAAACCCTCTCTATTCTCCCTCCCGGAGAGTTTATTCTCCTCCCTGGGACTTGAACATCCAAGTACAGTCGATTAGAAGTTTGAAGGGGCCCGAGCTGTTAGCACGCTGTTAGCTCACATGCTAACCAGCCGCCGTTAGCTGCAAGCGTTAGCATTAGCTCTCTTTCATGTTTGTGTTGAAATTTAATTATGTTTGGGTGAATATAAGTGTTTTATTTAAAGCTGAGAGCGTTTAAAAGCTAACGGAGCTGAGCTGGAGATAACAGAATCATTAGTAGCTGATACAGTAATAAAAGGACTCGCTACATGTGGAACTCTGTTAAGAAAAATACTATTAGAAATAAATATAGATAGTTCCTTATTTAATAAAATGTAATATCAATTGAAATTTGTATTTATTATTGTTTATTTATTGTTATTATATATATATACATATAATTTATTATCATTCCTCTATCTACTTTGCTATTTTCCTTTTTTTAAACATATTTATTAAAAATAAATTCAGAAATTAATAAATTCATGTAAGAATAAAAAAAATAAAAAAAAATAAAATGTGCATATGTCCAGTGGTAAAAAAATAAAAAAAAGCTCTTTATAGAGGATGAGTAAATTAATATAGTATAATAATTAATGTCAAAAACATATTAAAAATGAATATTTATCTGTGTTCCCATTTGTTTTTTAAATGTATATTTATACAATTTTAGACAATAAAAATTAAATAAGTATATATCTGAGTAGATGTAAAAAAAACAACAACCCCGCAATACATTAATAATAAATGAACATACAAAGGTAAATAAGTCAAGGAGCAATTAAACGTGTTAATTTGCTTCTTGATTTCAATTCATGTAAGAATAAATAAAATGCAGATATGTCCAGAGGTAAAAAAATAAATAAATAAAAAGGCTCTTGATAGAGGACTAAATTAAATTAATATGGTATCTAATGTAGCAATTAATTGTATATTTAAGACAATTAAATATTAATTACATTTAAATCTGAGAAATTAAAACTATTTGATGGACTTTGAGTTAATTTACTAAACAAGTTCTGCTCTGAATGTCACACTTTTTATCAACTTGTATTGCACATGTCGGTTTTATTGCACATTTTTATTAATTTGTCCTGTAGGGTGTGTGTCTGTAACATCAAAAGACAAACTGAATTATTTTGGTAAATTGAGTGATTTATTTATTTTGGCAGCTCCTCCTGCAGGTCTGTAGTGGTCCTTAATGTAACAAAAATACTATTAGAAATAAATAAGAGTTCTGCAATGTCAAATCTCCGTTATCGTCAATGGAGTCTGGTGGCTTGGACTCTGACAGCATGCTTAATCTTGAAATTTAAGTCTGAATTTAAGGAAATGGTGCATATTTAGAGATTAAGTTTTAAATTTAGGAGTACAAAGTTGAAATTTTGGGGGGAAAAGTCAATAATTTGAGAGTAAAGTCATCATTTCCAGCAAAAAAGTCAATATTATTATTATTTCTTACTCTTCAGGTTGAGACATTGAAACACATTAAAAATCACTTATGTTAAATCATAATGCATGCATTTAGTAAATCTTGGTGTCAATCTGGGCTTTGGCCTTGGAATGGATCATTTTTGGGGCTGCAGCTAACGATTATTTTCATTATTCATTATTAATCTGTCGATTATTTAAACGATTAATCAATTAGTTGTTTGGTAAATAAAATGTTGAAAAATATCAATCAGTGTTTCCCATACCACAAGATGACGTCCTCAAATCTCTTGTTTTGTCCACAAACCAGAGATATTCAGTTTATTGTCATAAAGGAACAAAGAAACCAGAAATTTTCACATTGAAGAAGCTGAAATCAGAGAATTTGGACTTATTGTCTTTAAAAAACTGCTCAAACCAATTATTCCATTATCAAAATAGTTGACGATTAATTTAATAATCGACTATTGTTCAATAAATCGAATAATTGGGGGAATTATTAGGGGTGGGCCATATGGCCAAAAAAATATCTTGATTTTTTATTTTATTTTTTTTCAATAATCTGACGATATCCTTCAAAATGTGATTTCTTTACCAAAAACAAAAGCTGTTTGAATTCTGCTTGGAAACAAGGATGTAGGGCTGGGTGATATGCACCAAAAGTCATATGCTGATATATTTAGGCTGAATATAGATATACGATATATATTGCAATATTTTATTCGTCAAGTGAGAGCAAATGTTCAAACAAAGTCAAAGCCTAATATGACATGTCACAGGTAGTTTTATTGAGTTACTATATACATTTTATTATTTTTATTTATTTTTTTTAACTTTATTTTTATTTAACAAGAAAGAACACAGTACAAAACATTCCTTGACAACAGCACAGAGTACACATGGCAGTGCGAAAAAAAAATTCAGCAAGCTGAATAATAACAATGAGTACAATATAATTAAATAAATGAAAGAATACTGGACAGTCAGGACAGTACAGCACAGTGTGAGATCCCTTCAGCTAGAGAAATACCTTGCAATAGGTAGCCAGCTCCTCTTGAAGATATCTGACCGTAATTGTAACTGAGCAGTTAAAGCCTCCATTCCATACACCTCCCTCAACTTCTTTTTCCACTGTGCCACTGTAGGTGGCCGTGGATTCCTCCATTTTTAAATAAAAATAGCCTATTTTATAAAATAGGCCAATCTTTTTCTGAAATAAATATATTTATATGAGAAAATAATAACTAACATTACAAAAGAACTAAATTTGACAAACCCTAGTAAGTGCAGCATTTATATATAAAGAAAGAAAAAAGTCAGGGCGTCCCGGTGGCTCACACTGGTAGAGCGCTTACCATGAAAGCCGTGTGCTTGCTGCAGCGGACCCTGGTTCGAATCCGGCCTGAGGTCCCTTTGCTGCATGTCTTCCCCTCTGTCTCCCCCTTTCTATCTGTCTCTATCCAATAAAGCAGTAAAAATGCCAAAAAAATAATATTTTAAAATAATCTTTAAGAAAGAAAAAAGTGACCTTTATCGATATATGCGATATGGTCTAATTTCACATTTAAAAATATATTGATTTATGTTTTATATCGCCCAGCCCTACCCACGACCTGAATTATCTTCAGGCCACACTGAGGATCAGTACGCCCACAAAATATTTACTCAGCTCTATAGCTTGACTGCAGACTTTCCTCCAACTGTCTCTAGCTGTTTGTTACGGAGCCCCCCAGGGGACACGGGGAAAGACAAAAAAGATGGGTGAAAAAAGGACGGACTTTTGCGCGATCCTGAGATACTTTTGCAAGATCCTGAGATACTTTTGCGAGATCCCGAGATACTTTTGCGAGATCCCGAGATACTTTTGCGAGATCCCGAGATACTGACGAAAGAAGAGGAGCAATGGAGGAGGACTTGGAGAGCTTTTTGACTTCAAGATCGGTCCCAAAAGAGGACATAACTCGCATGAAGAGAGACAAGGTGAGCATAGTAATAGGCTAATATTATATAAATATTCATTAATATTCATTAAAAATTAATTAATCAATGTAGCAACGCAGACCCAGAGTCAGTGACAGCTAGGGCTAATGTTTAAGATAATGCTCGTGCTCATTACTTCCCTGCTCTAACCAGTATGTATATTGTATATACAGTCTATGACAGACTGTATATAAAAACGCTCTAATGTTAGTCCTACGACCATAACGTTGTGTCGTTAGGCGTTTCATTTTACTTTGCTTTATGTAGAGCAACGCGTGCATACTGTATCCATAGTAACCATGCACGCCATGGCAAGTTGTGCATACGAGGCTGGTACAATGAAATACAACGAAACTGTATTGTGACCACCAGGTTTATCCCTTGAATACAAATACGAAAAAGAAAATAATGCGTGTAGTGTGTCACGTTTTGTGGTGCCTTCAATAGATTTTGCAGGTTTTGCAGGTTTAGCTTTGCATAGCATATATTTTACCGTCGCTTATTTTTATTAATAACCAAGTGTTTGTCAGACCTAAACAAAACCAAAAAATACATCAACACATTTCTGCAGCAGAATAAATACATGTGCTGTCACTTGCAGGGGTGTTCATTTACTAATAAACTCGAAACTGCACCCATCTGCTTGAAATGGATGTAATGGATTTTGTGTGAAGTAGGCCGGCTTTCTATCTCGCATCTCTGTGTTTCTCTTTCTGTTCTTACTGTAATACCAGCTATGTCCAGGTGCATTCGGTTATTAATAAAAATAAGCGACGGTAAAATGCTATGCAAAGCTAAACCTGCAAAACCTGCAAAATCTGTTGAAGGCACCACAAAACGTGACACACTACACGCATTATTTTCTTTTTCGTATTTGTATTCAAGGGATAAACCTGGTGGTCACAATACAGTTTTGTTGTATTTCATTGTACCAGCCTCGTATGCACAACTTGCCATGGCGTGCATGGTTACTATGGATACAGTATGCACGCGTTGCTCTACATAAAGCAAAGTAAAATGAAACGCCTAACGACACAACGTTATGGTCGTAGGACTAACATTAGAGCGTTTTTATATACAGTCTGTCATAGACTGTTTATACAATATTGGTTAGAGAAGGGAAGTGATGAGCGCGAGCATTATCTTAAACATTAGCCCCAGCTGTCATTGACTCGGGGTCTGCGTTGCTACATTGATTAATTAATTTTTAATGAATATGAATGAATATTTATATAATATTAGCCTATTACTATGCTCACTAGGGCTGCACGATTCTGGAAAAAATGTGAATCACGATTTTTCTGCTTAGAATTGAGATCACGATTCTCTGGCACGATTTTTTTTTTTCACAAAATGTTTATTGCACTGATGAACTTCGACAAAACAAAAAAACAGTGCTTTGGCAAGGGCATAGTAGTAGTTAAATCATTGGAAGATAAATTACTTTAACTAAAATAAAAAATAAAAATTGAGACATGCAGGTGATAACAACTTCCCCCTATCATCATATGCACATCAAACCGTCTGATTTCCTTAGAACGTAGAGTGTATGTTGTACAGTGTTTATTGGGGCCATATCTTTGTCTAGGTGACATGTGATAGCTGCTGTGATCTCCTTATGTCTACTGGAGTTTGGTGGGTATGCCGTTGCATTGTACAAGGTTCCGGTTATTGACGTCTGTGTTGTTTCTTGCCTTGTACGGCTTCATCATGCTGTACTTTGTGGTGACGTTTAAGGTGATTGTAGAGATTTGTAGTGTTGCCTTGCGGTGCCGCAACGAGGGCAAAACACACTTTACAATGCACCTCACACTGTTTGTCATCGTCTGGCTGAAATCCGAAAAACTTCCACACCACCGAATGTGAACCTTTTTTGGGCACGAGGTCGGTTCGGGACGGTGGGTGACTCTCGCCACTACAGCTTGGGTTTTCTTCGCCATCCATTGATTCAACCCTCCTTACCGGCGACTTTCATCCGCTTTAGCTCACTCTTTCCAAAACACTCAACTGCAGGCGGGCGTCCTCCACTGAATCACGTGTTAACGTAAAGCTGCTTTACCATTGGTTGAGGGAGGAGGCAGCAGCAGTGCTGCGTTTGGGGGCGCTTGAAAAAATCCGGGAGATAATAGGAGCATTTGTTTCTGATGCAGCTCCAGATATGAAATGCTTCAGAATCGACGTGTGTAGAAATTAGATCACGTGTATGTGCGAATCGAGATCGCGATTTTTTAACGATTTATCGTGCAGCCCTAATGCTCACCTTGTCTCTCTTCATGCGAGTTATGTCCTCTTTTGGGACCGATCTTGATGTCAAAAAGCTCTCCAAGTCCTCCTCCATTGCTCCTCTTCTTTCGTCAGTATCTCGGGATCTCGCAAAAGTATCTCGGGATCTCGCAAAAGTCCGTCCTTTTTTTTTTTTCACCCATTTTTTTTTCACCCATCTTTTTTTTTTTTCACCCATCTTTTTTTTTTTCCCCGTGTCCCCTGGGGGGCTCCGTAGTTTGTAGATTGGGTAATGTTAAACAGCATTGTTACTGATTTATTGATCTTGTCTGTTTTCTGTTAGCCTGGCTAACGGCAGACTAATCACAAATGAGATTAGTCTGAAAACCAGCCATTAATTTTTCCGTAGAGGAGGCGTGGTTTACGATCCTCCAGAGCCGTTTATTGGCCGATTTGAATGTCTATCAAAAGCGTCTGTACGTAGCTGTTAGCCAATCGTATCAGTTATTTCCAGATTACGTATGTAGAGCGACAGAAATGAATGTTTACATAGCCAGGCTAGCCCTCTAGCATCTCTACTTTGAGACTAAAATGCTCAATTGTGCCTCTGCAACGTTTTTCTGCAGCATGTTCTGGCTCTGGCTGCTCACCGTCTACCGGCAGTGTTGGTGTGTGTGTGTGTGTGTGTGTGTGTGTGTCTGTGAGAGAGTGTTGCTTGCTGCTTTGCTTCTCCAGTTCTCGCTTTCTGCAAGATTCTTTATTTTTATGCCTTATCCCCCCTCATGTCATTCAGCCACACACATCCACTGATTTTATGGTCAGTAGACGAGCTGCTGGGGGTCTCTGGGCGGCTCCACTGTCCCCCGGCTCGCAGCGAGATCACCGGCGTTACAGCAGTGAGCGGTAGCGGCTAGTTGGTAGATTAGCCTTTGGCCCAAATCCTGTCGGAAGCAAGGCTGAAACATACTTTTTCGTGGTGAAACAAGAGTGTCAAGTCAATTGTTGTTGTTCTTTTAAAATAAACTTTTGCTCTCAACTATTTAAAATGCCGTCAGCTAGATGGAAAGAGAGCTTTGCGTCAGCTGCAGCCATGTTTGATCCGTAAGAAAACTATAAGACTACAAGCTTACGTCTGTCGAGTAGTACGTCGTCTTGCCGTCCCTCCCCGTTCTGTGATTGGATCCCTAAAAACAGGGCTAACAAACCTCCGTAGTTTCCAGACCCTTTCGCAGTTCGAAATGAAATCGAGCGTGCAAGGCAGTCCGGGTATACCCAGGCTAGTTTTCTGTATTTTTAATGTGTATTTCTGTTCTGTTGGTAAATTAACTCATCGTCACCGTAATTGAGGGAAACCTCAGAGTTTAGATAAAGTGTCTGACATTCAGAGGAGAACTTGTTGAGTAAATTAACTTAAAGTCCATCAAATAGTTTTACTTTCTCAGATTTAAGTGTAATCAATATTGTCTTAAATATACATTTAATTGCTACAAGAAGCAAAACAAGAAGCATATTAACACATGTTTAATTGCTCCTTGACTTATTTACCTTTGTATGTTCATTTATTATTAATGTATTGCAGGGTTTTTTTTTTTTTTACATCTACTTAGAAATAAATATATTTCTTATATATTTTAATATTTTTTTGACATTAATTATTTTACTATATTAATTTACTTTTTTCTTTTTTACCTCTTGACATATACACATTTTATTTGTTTATGGCATGTATTCTTACATGAATTTACTAATTTCTAAATGTATTTATATGTGTTTATTTTTAATAAATATGTTTAAAAAAAAGGAAAACAGCAAAGAAGATATATAGGGGAATTCATATAAAGTTTAATTAATACAAATTTCAATAGATATCACATTTTATTAAATAAGGAATTATCTATATTTATTTCTAATAGTATTTTTGTTACATTAAGGACAACTACAGACCTGCAGGAGGAGCTGCCAAAATAAATAAAACACCCAATAAATACATTCAATTTACCAAAAATAATTCAGTTTGTCTGATGTTACAGACACACACCCTACAGGGCAAATTGATAAAAATGTGCAATAAAACCGACATGTGCAATACAATCAGTATATCCAAGACATAGTGTACCTCATCTATAATTCTATAATTTTGTAGCATTTTCAGTGGTTATATATTTAAGTGTTACAATGCTAAATGCTAAATAGAATATTGTTGGCGATCAAATTGAAACGTGTTCAGTGTGTGTGTCTCTTCAGGTTTGTTGTCGTGGTGACGCATCGGCGTATTTGTGGTCCAATGGGAGACAGCGATGACGAGTTCGACAGGAGGAGGCGGGACAAGTTCAGGAGAGAGAGGAGCGACATGGAGCGGTCGAGAGAGAGAGAGGACAGGAGGAGGGAGGACTGGCCCGACAGGTACACACACACACAAACACGGACACACATACACACACACACACACACAAAAACACGGAAACACGGAGAGAGGGAGAGAGAGAGAGGACACACACACACCCAGGTGTACACACACAGACACACACACCCAAGTGTACATACACAAAGACACACACAGAGACAGACCCACAAACACACACACACACACACACAGACACACACACAAAAAGACAAAGACACACACTGAGACAGACCCACAAACACACACACACAAGTGTACACACACACACACACACACACACACACAGGACACACACACACAGAGACACAGATACACACACACACACACACACACACCTGCTCAAGTGTTTAAACTGTCTGTGTGTGTGTGTGTGTGTGTGTGTGCAGGGACTGGGACCGTGGCAGAGAGAGGAGGCGAGACTACGAGCGTGGTCGCAGGGAGCGCTTCTCTCCTCCGCGACACATCAGCCCGCAGCACAAACGCATGAGGAGAGACTGGTGAGGTCATCAGGTCGCCAGCAACAACACAACTAATATTAAAGAGATAAAACATCAGGAACATTAAATACAACACAGACTCAACTCACAAAATACTTCTTTAAAACGTATTAGTATAAGTACAATAATAATAATAATAGGATAATAATATAACAAAAATAGTATAATAATGAAATAATATAATATTAAATAATAATAATAATAATAACATAATAAAGTCAGGGTTTGTTTTTCTTGTTTTTTCTACTTTTATTTACTAATAGGTCTTGGAAATGAAGTGTTTTCTTTTATTTTCAAATATTGTTTAATCACTTTATTTTTTATTATCAATACGGGTTTGTATGATTTGTTCTGTCTCCTTTATATAATAAATATAATAACTGATTACAGACAGCATCAGAATCTGAATTTATATTTTTTTAAAAACAGAAGTTTATCAGTTATTATTGTTATAAATTAAATATGTGTTTAAAATGATTCCTGAATGACGTCATGGTGTGTGTGTGCTGTCCCAGGGACGACCACCGGGGAGAGCCGTACCGATACGACATGCCCTACGGAGGGGCCGGGGCTCCGTTCCCTGGGGCTGGGCCTCAGGGCTGGCACCCCGACCTGCCCCACCTCCACCCACACCACGGGGGACACCCGCTGCAGGGCAGGTGAGCTCTCGAGGGTCCCATGATGCACCTGTTCTCTGTGTCAAAGCTCCATCACACCATAGTGATGTGGAGAAATTACACGATGTTACAGTCACCAGCTGCTGACGGTTGGACACATTTTCATCAGATGTCATCAACATTTTCAGTTCAGGTTGTTGAATTTCTGTCTCGATACTTCCTCGGGGTGTATCATATTGTTCGGAAATTTAAAATTCAGCCCTCCGAAAAGGCTTGACAGGAAGCGCACTGAAACAATAACTAGTGTTTTATCCTTGGTTTCCTCTTTTATTTTATCACAAAATGACCACAGGTGACCATAGGCTATAAACCTGAAATGATTAAACCAAATACAACAGGTTACATATAATAATATTAATGAAATTGTTACTTACCTATTTTTACTCTTTACAATAAACAAAACATTGACTCTTTTTAACTATAATCAATCAGATGTCTTCTCATGAATTGTAGTAAACAGAGCGGACACATCTGTAATGCCGCACTTTCCGGTGTGTTTATGGTCATTTTGAATAAGAAGCCACCACCAGTGTAGGTATAATTGATTTATACATATTTAACAATCTACATGTAAAATTTAATTTATGTACATGTAGATTTACATGTTTAATTACAATATGAAAGGAACTCTGATGGGAGAAAGCAGTAAGAACGCTCAGGCATCTTAAAAGTACATCTTTATTTTTATTGTATTGTATTGTGAAGGACAGAAGTACGGTCTGGGTGTGTTGATAATCAATGTTATTTATTTCTTTTACCCAGAAACATTCAGTTTCCCCCAAAAAAGTCAGCAGCCTCCATTGTTTTACAGCGGAGAGATTAAAGTGTTTGATTTGGGATACAGTTAGCGCACGGCTAATTCACCGGCGTTAACGTCATTTCGCCGACTCTGGTAAACCAAAGGCCAACGTACACAGTTAAAACAATATATGGTTCGAAAAATAAGAAGTTAGACTTTAGTTCCACAGCCAAACGGTGTCCGATTTGGGATACAGTTATGCTAACTAAATGCTAGCAAGACCTAGCTTAGCGCTAGCCTGGGATGGAGTTAGCCCAACATGCTAACGGAAGCTAGCGGCAATGTGTGGTAAAAATCAACAACACATTATATTTACCAGCTACATATTATTAGCAGGCTATTTCCCAACTAGCTGCAGCTTACCAATATGCTACTGCCAAAACCTGGATACACCTGCCATAATAACAATAACACCAGAAGCCACATGGACATTTCAAAATAAAACGAAGAGGTGCAAAACCCTTGAATAAATTATTCTGAGATCATTCCAGATCATACCGGTATGTTTTTTATATGATAAAGAAAAAATGCATATGTTGTGATAATGGCAACATTGCGACCTAGTGATGACAAATCATTGCATTCAAAACGTACTAAAGTAAAAGTACCAGCATCAAAATGTACAGGTGCATCTCAATACATTAGAATATCATAGAAAAGTTTATTTATGTCAGTAATTCAATTAAAAAAGCTGAAATGACACATTATATAGATCCATTACACACAGAATCAAATATTTCATGTCTTAATTTATTTAATTTCTTCTAATTATAATGAATATGGCTTACATTTAATGAAGACCTAAAATTCAGTGTCTCAAAAAATGTGAATATAACAAAAGATCAATTTTAAAAGTCTGTTTAATATGGAAATGTTGGCCTCTGAAATATATGTCCATCTACGTGACTCAATACTTGGTTGACTTGAACTACGGGAAATGGACTTTTCCATCATATTCTAATGTATTGAGATGATCCTGTATACACGTAAGTCTAAATGGGGTGAAAGAAATCTCTGCTGGATTGTCGGTTCACAGGGTTTATAGAGAATTTATATATTTATATATAAGTATTAAAAGTACGTAGATTAAAATGAACCCTCGACTCTTTTTAAAGATGTTTCACAGGATAAATAACAGCATCATCTGCAAAGAATCTGAGCTTGTTAATCCTGTAAACTACAGAAACCGGCTGAATGTTTTCATATGAAGACCTGATTAAAACTGACTCTGTGTGCTGGTTCTGTCACAGGTTGGGCCTGGTGGACCCAGACCTGCCTCCCCCTGGTCCCCCCACCATGAGGAGCTTCAAGGTGAGTCCAGCGTCTCCAACACAACCTCATGTTTACTTAGATTTCATCCTTTAATTATATGTTTTAATTCCCAAATCTAGTTACGTGCATTTGTTTTTTTGTTTTGGATGTCCCTGTCCCCGTTTGATGTCTCTGTCCATCTCTGATGTCCCTGTCCCCATCTGACGTCTCTGTCCCTTTCTGACGTCCCCGTCCCTGTTCCCGTTTGACGTCCCTGTCCCCGTCTGACATCTCTGTGTCTTTCTGACGTCCCTGTCCCTGCCCACTTCTTACATCCCTGTGCCCGTCTGAAGTCCCTGTCCCTCTAAGACGTCCCCGTCTTACGTCCCTGTCCCCGTCTTACTTTCCTGTCCCTCCCTGGCGTCCCTGTCCCTCTCTGACGTCCCTGTCCCTCTCCCGGTCTCCACAGGAATTCCTGCTGAACATGGAGGACAGTGTGGACGAGACGGAGTCGGTGAAGCGCTACAATCAGTACAAGCTGGACTTCCGGCGGCAGCAGCTGCAGGACTTCTTCCTGCAGCACAAGGACCAGGAGTGGTTCCGCTCCAAGTACCACCCCGATGACATCACGGCGAGGAAGGCCGAGACTCTGGCCGCCCTCAAGACCCGTCTGGGCGTCTTCCTCTTCCTGCTGGACAACAACTGGCTGGACAACGTGTCTCTGGACATGGACCACGCCCCCGCCATCATCAAGCTGCTGGACGCAGGTACGCTGCAACTCAACTTACATTTATTCGAATAAATTTACTAATTTACTGGGAAAAGAAATAAAAAAAATCTGAAAACTTTCCTTATAATAAAACTTAAAATTTTATGTAAAAACATTTTTTTAACCTTTTTAACATGATGGGTAGTGGTTTTTTTTCCTGCCAGACTTTTTGAAAAAACTTTTTACATTTTTTATAGTGTAGTGAGACAGGTTGTGTTTGTGTGTACAGGTGGTCTGTGTGTGTGTCTGTGTGTCTCTCTGTAGTAAAGTAAAAAGTCTGTAAACTTTCCTTATAATAAACCTTAACATTTTATGTAAAACAAGTTTTTTACCTTTTAATGTGACGGTTAATGTGTTTTTGCTGCCAGACTTTCTACCTTTTTAAAAAAAAACGTTGGACATTTTCTGTAGTGTAGTGAGTCAGGTTAAGGTAGGGTGTGCCATATTGTATAGTTCCCGATAATACAGGTATGTTTTTTTTTATGAGTAAATAAAATGCATATCATGATATTTGCAACATACATTCTTCTTGCCGTTGTGGTGTAAAGGTTTCCATTAATTACCTAGACTGTTGCAGCTCCAGAGTCAACAAGATAACGTTACCTAACAATTAAAGTTGTGTTAATCACAAAAAGCTACTATTACTTCCTGTTGCTAAACACTTTCAGAATAAGAGCACAGTGTGTCAAAATAAGATGCCTTAAATAATAACATACAAGAACCTTTATTCTCCTTTACAATATTTCATTAAAATATGCAATTGGGGCTGGGCGATATATTGATATAAAAAATATATCTATGTATTTTCAAATGTGATATGGAATTAGACCATATTGCATATATCAATGTAGTTTACATTTTTGTCTTTCTTTTCTATATAAACGTGCCTTCACTAGGGTTTGTCTTATAGTGGGGCGGATTAGCTCAATATTTTACACCAATCGTTCACTTTGTGATAAAAGCATGAAATTTGGTAGATGTGTTGGTGAATATGTTTCGAACAAATCTGGATATTGGGCCACCTCAAAAGCGCCCCCTAGTGGCCGTGGCAGGCATTTGTTATACGAATAAATCAATGATGAATAAAAACTGCCCTTTTAATAATACCAACTGGTGATGAATTGTATATTGTTGGAAAGCCTGATTAGTCACCTTTACAACGAGGTACAGCTTGTAAGGATCGTGCATTCATGGAATGAGCAACGGGGCTAAACGTGTGGGTAGCAACCCCCAAAAATGTGCATCCCCTGTGTAGTGGGGTGGATTAGCTGAACAATCGTTCATTTTGTGATAAAAGCATCAAATTTGGTACACTCATTGCTGAATACATGTTTAATGAATCTGGATATTGGGCCATCGCAAAGAAAATTCTGATGGCTGTGGCGGCCATTTTTAAAAATGGCCATTTAAAAGCGGTGGTTACTGGCGAGGAATGCTTTGCCTACCCTACAGCTGCTGTTTCATGTTTTCAGCACCACAAATATAATTAAGAGACATGTTAAAGTGACAAAAGCTTTATTACAGTCCAATAGAAAAGAACATTAACTTTGTATAACATTTTATTAGGTCTTGATATTCCCATTCACAGGCTACGGCCTCCTCTTTGGCTTGTATTCTTCTGTTGCTCCTTAAAAAGAAAAAATAATTTTCAATATTGTATGACCTGCAACAATAAAAACAAAACACATTTATTTATTTATCATACATTTTAAAAATTCTACTAGGGTTACTTGTAGCAGGTTACTCTTTCTGGCAAAATCCTTGTACTGAGGTGTGTGACTTAGTCAGGCGGCTTAGCCAAATAAAGGGGACACGCCGGACAAGAGCACCACATTTTTTCCACATACTCTCTATCATTATAGGTTTCAATTTTTAGTAGGAGCCACTTCATCAAGATTGCGGTGATGGCAGCCATATAAAGACTATGAGAAATGCTATATCTTCCAAGCCACTTAGAAGGTCAATCTTGGTGTCAAAATATACATTTTCTGGGTCCAGGAATCATTTAAAGCTATTGAGAATATCACTAGATGATTATTTGATCAAATAGATATGTTCATTTTCACTCAGACTGGGCAACTCGCTTCACGTGCTGCAGCAGGGAATCCTGAGTTGAAACTGTTTGGAATCAATGTTCACGGGAGAGTGTGGATTAGCTGCCATGTACACTGCTCAAAAAAATCAAGGGTACGCTTTCATCTCATGTCAGATCTTGATCAACAAATTATTTACAGTGAGTCATCCAGTGATATTCTCAATAGCTTTAAATGATTCTTTGACCCAGAAAATGTATATTTTGACACCAAGATTGACCTTCTAAGTGGCTTGGAAGATATATTGGTTCTCATAGACTTATGGCTTATATGGCTGCCGTCTCCTATCTGCAATCTTGATGAAGTGGCTCCTACCAAAAGTTGAAACCTTTGGTGATAGAGAGCATGTGGAAAAATTTTGGTGCTTTTGTCCGGCGTGTCCCTTTCTTCTCAAATCTGGTCCTAAGCCGCCTGACTAACTGTGATGGAGTTATAAAATATATTTAAAAAAAGAAAAAAAGAACCACATGGGCAAAGGAGACATATTACATATAGTGTGTGTGTGTGTGTGTGTGTGTGTGTGTGTGTGTGTGTGTGCAGAGAGGGATGTCCACATTCCACAGGACATAATTTAACAGTGTCTTATTAAGCTTTCACACCCAACAGCCACTGATACATGTTCCAAGCTAACTAGCTAGCTTAAGTACCTATTTTTGCTATCTTGCTAATTTACTTTTCTGCCAAGGCCCATGATGATTGTTTTTCTCTTTAGCCTTTATGATGTTCATAACATATTTTATTCATAATTATAACAGGTGAAATAAAATATTTAGACATACCTTGATGGACAGTCCACTGCACTGCTTGTCCCAGGAAGCAAATGCTAGCTAGCTCATTTGCTAGCTAGCTCGATGGCTAGCCCGATTGTGGTGGGGCAGGAAAAATAACTGAAAGAGTGTCTTACTGGATTTTTGTTAATTTAATATGTGTATTTACATTTTTTTAATTTACGTTTGTATGTTTAGTTTAAATTTTTTAAATATTTTAAGAAATAATTTAAATATTTTTTGTAATTTTAACGAAGAAAATGACTGCCATGGCCACTAGGGGGCGAATTTGCGATGACCTAATATACAGATTTGTTTGAAACATATCCACCAACACATCCACCAAATTATGTGCTTCTATCACAAAATAAACAATTCTTGTGATTTATTGAGCTAATCCGCCCAGGGGATGCACATTTTTGGGGGGTGCTACCCACACGTTTAGCCCCGTTGCTCATTCCATGAATGCACGATCCTTACAAGCTGTACCTCGTTGTAAAGGTGACTAATCAGGCTTTCCAACAATATACAATTCATCACCAGTTGGTATTATTAAAAGGGCAGTTTTTATTCATCATTGATTTATTTGTATAACAAATGCCTGCCACGGCCACTAGGGGGCGCTTTTGAGGTGGCCCAATATCCAGATTTGTTTGAAACATATTCACCAACACATCTACCTCACACCTACCACATCTATTTCATGCTTTTATTACAAAGTGAACGATTGTTCAGCTAATCCGCCCCACTATTATTAATTATTTTGTAATTTTCATTATTCTTTTCTCATATAAATGTATTTATTTCAGAGAAAGATTGGCCTATTTTATTTCATAGGCTATTTTATTTAAATATTTTTTATTTAAATGTGCACTTTATGGAGCTTTGATTTAAAAAAAAAAAAAAAAAAAAAAAAAAAAGGTTTTTCCGTTGTACAGTTTCAAAAAATATATTTGTGACATGTCATATTTGACTTTGACTGAACATTTGCTCTCACTTTGCAATAAAAACATCGCATATATATTGTGTATCAATATTCTGCCTAAATATATTGGGATATGACTTTTGGTCCATATCGCCCAGCCCTATATGGAATGATTAAGATCAGTGTATATGATGGAATAGTGGCATTAGAATGTGTGAGAGGCCACTAAATTTGGGCTTTTATGAAAACATGTCCTAGTGGAAAGCATGTTAACTGTGAAAAATGTTACGTGAGGTTTTTGCTCACATTTAGCTCTCAAAGTGGACGAGATTGATGCATTGTAAATGTACAAAATTTTCTTTTTTTATTTTAAAGAGTCAAGAGTAAATTTTCTGTATTTGGCAAGTTTTGAGATTTGGAATTTACACTACATTTTAGATTCATGATTGATTTATATTTTGTTGAATGTTTTTTATTTATTTATACAGACTAAAAGAATCATATTTTCGATATATTTTTTAGTATTTTGTAATATCGTTAAGAATATCATTATCGCAAAAATACCTTAAAATGTGATAATCTTTATGGGTCATATCGCCCACCCCCCTAGGTTAAGTCTTGAACCGTCCTCAGCTTTCTCACTCTCTGTCTCTCTGCAGCCGTTATAAAGATGGAGGGAGGGACAGACCTCGACTTGCAGGTCCTCGAGATGCCGACCGCGGGGGCGGCTGGTGGGGAGGCGAGCTGCAGCGGAGCAGGAGGAGCAACAGGAGGAGCAACAGGAGGAGCAACAGCAACAACAGGAGGAGGAGGAGCAGCAGGAGGAGAGAGGAATCAGGGAGATCCCAGCGGAGGACACATGAGCGCTCCGAGTGTCTCGGAGATTGCAGCGAGCCGGACAGACGAGTCGAGCGGCGGTGAGACGAGCAAGACAAAAGACTCCCAGAAGGTCTGTTTGTTTCTCCTCAACTTTATTTATTGTAGTTATTTTTATTAACCCTAAGGGTCTATTAAGCTCATTTAACGCACTTTTCATTCTTCATGTGTTAATAGTAGTAGTAGCAGTCTGACGTCAGGAACCTAGTGGGAGGAGATGATAGTCAGAGCAGCAGCAGCGCTTACAGTAGCACAGTGCTAACAGGCTAACAGTTAGCTCTGTAGAAGTACAGTGTGCATGTGCTGCTGCAGCATGTGTTCAGTTAGTGACTTCCGCTTGTTAACAATAAGCACCAGACACTCTGTGTACAGTTAGCATACCGGTTTGTTTACAATAAGCACCAGACACTCTGTGTACAGTTAGCAAGCTGGTTTGTTTACAATAAGCACCAGACACTATGTGTACAGTTAGCAAGCCGGTTTGTTTACAATAAGCACCAGACACTCTGTGTACAGTTAGCAAGCCGGTTTGTTTACAATAAGCACCAGACACTCTGTGTACAGTTAGCAAGCCGGTTTGTTTACAATAAGCACCAGACACTATGTGTACAGTTAGCAAGCCGGTTTGTTTACAACAAGCACCAGACACTCTGTATACAGTTAGCATGCCGGTTTGTTTACAATAAGCGGTGGATGCTGTTGTGCTGCTGCTGAACAGTGATTGGATGACTTTTGGACCAAATGGGAGGTGTGTGTCGAATATCGGCCCGATGTCCTGTTCATAGTGGTCCATCTTCCAACAGAGCCACCAGTGTTCCTCCTCTGTGACGAGCTCTGGAGGAGGATCATTGGTGGGATCATTTGATCAGCATCCTGCTTCGGGGGCGTTCATAGTGGAGGAGAGACGTTACGGAGCCGTAAATGTCCCGACATGAAACGGACCTATGGAAGGGGCTAATGTCTGTGTGTGAGAGGAGGTCTGAGTGTGTGTCCTGATGACATGATGAGCAGAGTGCTGGCGGTTCACTCTGTAACATGTGTAGTTTTTGTGCAGAAGTTCAAAGGTCCGAAACACATGAGCACACACTGCTGCCCGTAGAATAAAACATGATCCTGCAGCCAGAGAGAGAGAGACGTAAAAAAGCACTTTTTTTTTGCTCTTATCGGTTCGAGTGTGAATAATATTAAAGGGTTAAACTCTGATGTTGTGTTTTCTATCTCAGGATGGTGAAGAAGAAGCCAAGCAAAATGGAGAAAAGCAGAAAGACGAAGAGGAAGACGAGGAGGAGGAGGAGGAGGAGGAGGAGGAGAAGAAGGAGGAGGGCGAGGAGGAGGAGGAGGAGGAGGAGGAGAAGAAGAAGACCAAGACCAAGGTGAGCTGGCTGTTTGTTTGTTTGTTTGGTGTTGATGCTGACGGTGCCACAGGTTTTAAACCTCCCCCCTCCTTCCTCTCAGGGCAGGAAGAGGAAGCGCAGCGTGTCGGCGGACAGTGGTGAGGGCAGCGCCTCCGAGTCTGACTCCTCCCACTCCGACGGAGAGAAAGAGGAGGAGGAGGAGGAGGAGAAGGAAGAGGAGGAGGAAGAAGAGGCACAGGACGGTGAGGAGACACTTTAATAAACATTTTATTGGTTTATTCATTTCATGGCAAATAAACACATTTAATGTATTTATAAACCTTTTATAATAATTCCTATTTTTACTTGTTTGTTGTTTATTTTCAGCGCGCCGTAAAGAGCGAGGGAAGGAGAGAGAGGAG